>NC_069501.1:10522200-10529700 GCF_027579735.1 Bombina bombina
ATCAGTCTTGAGATATTTCTTGGCCCAGTCTTGACGTTTCAGCTTGTGTGTCTTGTTCAGTGGTGGTCGTCTTTCAGCCTTTCTTACCTTGGCCATGTCTCTGAGTATTGCACACCTTGTGCTTTTGGGCACTCCAGTGATGTTGCAGCTCTGAAATATGGCCAAACTGGTGGCAAGTGGCATCTTGGCAGCTGCACGCTTGACTTTTCTCAGTTCATGGGCAGTTATTTTCCGCCTTGGTTTTTCCACACGCTTCTTGTGACCCTGTTGACTATTTTGAATGAAACGCTTGATTGTTCGATGATCACGCTTCAGAAGCTTTGCAATTTTAAGAGTGCTGCATCCCTCTGCAAGATATCTCACTATTTTTGACTTTTCTGAGCCTGTCAAGTCCTTCTTTTGACCCATTTTGCCAAAGGAAAGGAAGTTGCCTAATAATTATGCATGCCTGATATAGGGTGTTGATGTCATTAGACCACACCCCTTCTCATTACAGAGATGCACATCACCTAATATGCTTAATTGGTAGTAGGCTTTCGAGCCTATACAGCTTGGAGTAAGACAACATGCATAAAGAGGATGATGTGGTCAAAATACTCATTTGCCTAATAATTCTGCACTCCCTGTATATATATACACACACACATACATAATTACACACACACATATATATATATATATATATATATATATATATATATACACACACACATACATAATTACACACACACACATATATATATAAAACTGTATAAAAAAAATATATATAAAAACTGTATAAAAATTAACACTTTAATTTCTTACAGACATGGATCCATGTTACAAACAAACATACATGATATAAAAACAGTAAAAAAAAGTTAAAAACTTCAGACAGTAAAAATCTTCAGATAGTAAAATTCGTAGTTAGTACTCTAGTGAGTGACTAGTACAGAAAGACTGATCCCCTTTCTAAGTGAGATAGCCTAGATGTGACGTTAGTTCTCTGACTCCTTGCTAAAGGTGAATAATAGACAAATTCTGGTGTGTACCCTACAAAAATAAAAAAGGGTAAATAAGTGGTCTAATGTTGATGTTACTAAAAAGGTTTAACAAGTGTAACAAGTAATAGTGGAAAACACAAATTCGGTAGTGGATAAACACAAATAAAAATTCAAATAAAAATTCAAATAAAAATTCAATCAGATTATATAGTGATCAATCAGTTAATACTAGATAATCATAAAACAAAAATAATATATGTGACTGAGAGCAAAAAACAGTCCTCCAAAAATTGAATAGCAGTGTTCATTCCATATAAAAAAGACGCGTAGTGAAAAAAAGGTGCGTGGTGAATAAAAGTGAAAAAATCAGTGGCCACTGTAATAAACAACAAAAAGAATATATGTTCTTGATAAATCCTGTGGAGAGATATTAACTGCAACCTTTAGCAGTACCGGGAAGTAGTGGTGTATAAAAAATCATCAGGGGCCCGGCCGACCCAAATTTCACCTAAAAAGTAGAAAACAAACACACAATAGTGCAGAGCGTAATGTCCCAAATAAATTAGAAGGAAGAAGACTCACCAGTCGACGCGTTTCGGTCTGTGCTAGACCTTTTTCAAGACTGGATTATACTGTTCTGGGTGGTCTTTTATACCCATTTGTCAGATGCAAACCGGAAGTGATTGTACAGTACTTCCTGTTTCGTTAAGATTGAATAAAGGTGATCAAACTCCTAATTTCTGATTATCCTTTACCTATAGTGTAATTTTATAAATTTAGCTTATTCTTTTCTTATATTTTGCTTAGTTTATCCCACAAAATATGTGTTTCTAGTTCCGATTTTCCTTACTGCTGTCATCTCTTCCGGTGTTTTTTGTTCAATAACTTCCGGTCTGCATTAGCATTTATTTACAAAATGTCATCACATAGATATTCTCATGAAAAAATAAATGTATTTGCTGCTCATAAATTCATACCAACTGTTCAGACTCTTTATTTTTTAGCGATGTTTAAAGCGATTGTGTATGTGATATCAGGATGATCGATCTCTATGCGGTTTCATCTAAAGAGAGAGTGATTCTTTGTAATAGCTATGCATTAATTTATCTACTAGGTTTGTCCTATATTTCTTACTTCTTAAAGTGTAATCCGCCTTTGTTTCTGCTAGCTCGTTGTGCCATTCCATTTTTTCTATACGGAGTAGGTGACAGGAGGTGTGAATGCAAACACTATTCCTATTGGTTGATATTCTCATGTGTGGAATGGGTGATAGAAGGTGTGTTGTAGAGTAGTGTTCTTATTGGTTGGATTTAGAGGGTATGTGCTAGAGTGCTGTTTATCTTTTAGGAAGCAGGAAATGTATCACAAAGCAGACAGAGCGCATAATGTAAAATTTCTTGCTTGTGATACACATCTGTATGTTCACCTTTATGTTGTTGTATAGGGTTTTGCAACTTAATTTTTCCGTTGAAATATTTATGTCTTTGTGTGCCCACAGCGCTAATTACTAAAATTATAAAAACAGCCTTCTGGTTTAAATTGATCTGACGGTTTATGAACAAATCCATATGTTATGCTTATATCTATCGTATTTCGATAAATGAATTTATTTATAACTAAATTATGTTATTGGTTAAAAGTTTATAGTTGCAAGTATTTTCTTATGGCTGCTGCCCGTTATTTAATCCAAATGTCTCTTAGATACTTTCATATATCAAGTTAGAGTGCCTGAAATTCCACTGTCAGATGCTACATATATATTGAATTGTCTTATCCTCAAAGGATCCTAATATCAATTTTCATAAGTCCAATCGGATAGCTGTGTGTTGTGGGGATTATTAGTGACTATCGGATGCATAATCTAAGATACAGTTTATATTACATCCTTTAAATTAGGGGCTAATAGATTAATCCAATAATAGATTAATCCAATACACATATATAACTGTATGTACACATATGTAACTGTATGTACATATATATGTGTGTACCATCTTCATAGGAGGGAGACTTTGTTGGGTGAATGTTCCTGTTTATAGGTCTATGTATAGGTGCTAATCTCACTTCACTACATTAGTATAAATGGTAAATGAGAATTATTAGCAATACACCCATATAGTATACAATACACCCAAAAGTATGGCTGTTAACCATCCATGGTATGTACTGTCTTCTGATGGGGAAACATATTTCTAGGTCTTATTGTCTTCTGATGGAGGGACCAACTTTCTAGGTCTTTGGTCTTCTAATGGGGGAAATATATTTCTAGATGTTTGTATATCTGAGTGAATATTCACTAAAAAGTTATATAGGTATCATCGGACACTTTTCTAACATATAGTTTCAGATAAGTCTATATTCTTTAACTTTGATTAGTATACTAATTGATATAATTAAGACTCAGGGGACCAAGGAAGGGGTAATCGAATACATATTTTATCTTCCAGATGAACTAGACCAGGAGATTGAGAAAGATATATAATATATATATATATTTAGTTCATATGCCTGTATATTGTTTTCCATATGAACTATACCAGGAGATAGAGAGAGAAGAATATGACCATTTTTCCTTAATAGGGTTTAGATTTTTCTTATCTTCCCACGTGAGATTGCGCATTTTGTACAGAAATGCACCAATCTAATATTCACTTATAGCATATAGTAGTGTTTTTGCAAACGTGTACTTGTGTTTTTATGTTTTTAAAGTTAAAAGTTCAGCAGATGGGAAAGGTCCTCTTTATTATTGAGACCCTTTGGGTGTAGACAATCCATTAGAAATATCCATTTCGATTCGTTGGTTAATAGTAGTTTTTCAAAGTTGCCACCTCTCCAATTTTTGGCCACTTTTTGGATTCCTATGTACCTTAGTGCGTTGGTATTTCCATGATGCTGGGTCGCAAAGTGCTGGTATAGTGGAGTATCCATGTTTAGTTTTTCAATCATTAGCAGGTGTTCCCGAATCCTATCCCTAAGGATCCTGGACGTCTGTCCTACATATTGCAGCCCACATGGGCATTGTAGTAGGTAGACCACTCCTTTGTCTTTGCACCTTATCAGATCTTGGATTTTAAACTCCTCCTTAGTATTGTGGGAATTGAATTTAGTTGTCTTAGTCCCACACTTACAGGCTTTGCATGTATGGCAAGGGAAGAATCCTTTCACCTTATTTCCAAACACATCCAATATTCCTCCAGATGTTTTCTTAAGGAGGCTGGGTGCCAATCTGGTCTTTAGATTTTTTGTTTTTCTATATATGAATCTTGGATTCTCTGGCAGTTTGTTTCCTAAGACTTCGTCGTCTTTTAACAGCGCCCAGTGTTTCCGAAATATATTCTCTACAATGTGTTTGTTCTCACTATATTCCGTTATCATTGCTACATTGAAGCCATCTTTAAAGGATTTGTCCTTCGCCTTATCTCGGTATTTTGTAAGTTCTTTCCTTTCTATTTTTCTTACTTCATCAATTTTCTCATCCAGCATTTTCTCGTCATAGCCTCTCTCTATAAATTTCTCCTTTATTGTTGAAGCTTGTTCTTCCCACTTGGAGGGGTCGGAGCAGTTCTTTCTCATCCGTAACATCTGTCCTTTTGGGATGTTGTTCTTCCATCTGCTGAGGTGACAGCTCTCTTTGTGGACATAATTATTACTGTCCACTTCCTTAAAATGGGTGGATGTTTCCAATTTTCCACCTTTCACCTCTATCCTTAAATCCAGGAATGTCAAAGCTGTTTGGCTACATTCATATGTGAACTTCAAATTCACATCGTTCTTGTTCATAATTTCGATGGTATACACCAGATCTTCCAAAGTGCCCTTCCAGATTATAATGATGTCATCTATATAACGCCGATATAGGACCAGGTCCGCGCCCGCTGGACAGGAGTCCCAGAATATTTGCTCCCATTTTCCCATATAGAGATTCGCATAGCTTGCGCGAACCTGGTCCCCATGGCTGTTCCACAAGTTTGTCGGTAGAATTTTCCATCATTACTGAAAAAATTATGTGTTAGAATGTATCGGATGCTCTCCAGTATGAACTCATTTTGCTTAGATGGTATATCGGGTTCTTTATCCAGAAAGAACTTCACTGCTTCGATTCCTTCCTCATGCGGGATACTCGTATACAGTGACGTCACGTCACATGATGCCAGTATATAGCCATCCTTCCAAGGTACATTTTCTATCAGGTTCAAGACCTGTGTTGAATCCCTTAGATAGGAGGGTAGTTTCTTGACTAGTTTCTGTAGATGTTGATCTATGTACTCCGACAAGTTACAACTCAAGGATCCTATTCCCGAGATTATCGGTCTTCCGGGAGGTTTGGTTAGAGATTTGTGGATCTTGGGTAGGTGGTATAGTATCGGTATAATTGGATACTTTATATTCAGGTAGTTAAACTCCTTATCGTTTAATATCCCCTCTTCATTGGCCTCCTTTAGTAGGTCTGTAAGTTCTCTCTTATACAGATCTGTAGGATTTCTTTTCAATTCCTCATACGTATTTGTGTCACTCAGAATCCGACTGTTTTCGGCCTCATAGTCCTTCCTATCCATCAGGACAATTCCTCCACCCTTGTCCGCAGGTTTTATCGTCAAATTCTGATTATGTTCCAACTTTGTAATGGTCTCTCTTTGTTTTCTTGACAAGTTTTGTTTCTTATGTTTTGATTTCCTTGATTGTATCCCCCTTATCTCTTTGCAGACAATAGTCTCAAAGGCTTCTATTGCCGATCCTTTGCTGCTTACAGGGTAGAAACTTGACCTTGGTTTTAATTCAGTATGTATATACTTATCTCTTGTTTCAACTTCTTCACTTCCCTTTGGATGTGCCCCATTTTCTAATTCAGCTTTAAGAAAAAACCTTTTCAAAGTCAGTTTTCTGATGAATTCCTTCGTGTTCACGAAAGTACAGAATTTATCAAGATCTCTTGAAGGAGCAAATGACAGTCCATAGTTTAAAACTGCTTTTTCGTCGTCATTTAAAGCATAGGAGCTTAAGTTGAAGATTCCTTTATCTGTCCCTTTTTTCTCCACATTGTTATCTTTCTGTTTAGCCTTATTGATCTTTATACCTCCTCTGCATCCCCTGTGTGTCTTGCCCTTACTTTTGATGTCTGCTGTTTTTCTTTTCCTTTTTGGTGGTGATGTCCCAATTCTAAAAAAGGTCCAGGCAGAGTGTCAGAGGTGCAGGGTTGTGATGTAGTAGTTTTGACTGGAGTTTTCACTTTAGGGTCCACATTTTTTCTTTTTTTGTGAATCTCCTTCCATTCCTCCATTTTGTTGGCTCCTCTCTCTATTTCTCCCTCCTTCTCATTCTTCCGATATCCATATTGGTTATCACCCTCTCGATTGTTCTCATAATCCCTATGATAGTTGTTCCGTAGATCCTGAGGATTTTTACCTCTATTATGTTGATGTTCAGATTGATATCTGTTCCTTCTTTGCTCATATCCTCTTTCTGTCCCATACTGGTGACCTCCATGATTGGATTCCTCCGGCCTTCTTCTTGTATCATATTCTGGTCTATAGTGGTTGAATCCTCTTCTTGAGTCATCATATCTCCTCTCTCTATTCCAATGGTTAGAATGGTCCCTTCTGTTCCTATTCTCCTGGTTCCAATAGTTGGGGTAATATTCTCTATTTCTGTTATTGTATCACTGCCCCCTCTCCCACCTTTGGTCGTAATATTGTCTTCCATGATATCTACCTTTATATCCATAGGTGTTATACCCATTATTTTGCTGATGGTCATTATATCGATGGTAAGAATTATCATTTCCATGCCTATTCTCTATATGTTTTTCCTCTCTATAGTTATCAAAAACTATATCTCTTCGTTCTGAACTTTGGTATGTTATATTAGGTTTCAGAGTATTGGATTCAGCTTTATGTTCCATATCAGTCTCCCCTTCAGCCAAGCTCCCTATTGCTGTATCAGTGTCACCTAATACCAATGTTGTTTATTTTCTCTTTGTTGTTCAACTCTTTCATCAACTTTTTGTTTTTTTTCTGTATTACATCCTCTTTAATTTTACTTACTTTCTTCACTAGGTTTTCCTTCCTTTCTGCTATCTCTTTGGTTTCTGGCCCTGAGTTTTCTAAATTTAGAACAATCTCTTCATCCTCCTTTATTTCGTGATCTATATTTGATGTTAACATTGTTCTATATTCTATAATTAGTTCTATTAATTTTCTAGAGGTATCAATTAATACCTTCTTCCATTTTTCAGCAATGTTTTCTGACAATGGAAATGCACATTCTTTGTGAACTAATAACCCTTTGGGTATAATATCTAGTTCTAAGCATTTTTGCAAAAAAGATATTTCTGCCTTGTATTTAACCTCTGTAATCAATAGTTTTTCCAATTCCCTAAAGATCAGTTGGATATCAATAACATCCTCCTCATCCTCACTTGTGTTCAAGACATTTTTGTCCTTCACTATTTTCAAGTCAATTGCTTCCCTTAAATTACGTAAACCCTCCATTTAGAATCAGTATTTCTATTGGTTCCTAT
>NC_069501.1:10534700-10554700 GCF_027579735.1 Bombina bombina
ATCTTGGTTTCACATTATAACAGCAGCAGAACTAAACAACTTGTTAGTCAGAAGCAACCCAGCAATAAAACCCAATTAATAAAAGCAATAATGCAATCTTGGTTTCACATTATAACAGCAGCAGAACTAAACAACTTGTTAGTGAGAAGCAACCCAGCAATAAAACCCAATTAATAAAAGCAATAATGCAATCTTGGTTTCACATTATAACAGCAGCAGAACTAAACAACTTGTTAGTGAGAAGCAACCCAGCAATAAAACCCAATTAATAAAAGCAATAATGCAATCTTGGTTTCACATTATAACAGCAGCAGAACTAAACAACTTGTTAGTCAGAAGCAACCCAGCAATAAAACCCAATTAATAGAAGCAATAATGCAATCTTGGTTTCACATTATAACAGCAGCAGAACTAAACAACTTGTTAGTGAGAAGCAACCCAGCAATAAAACCCAATTAATAAAAGCAATAATGCAATCTTGGTTTCACATTATAACAGCAGCAGAACTAAACAACTTGTTAGTGAGAAGCAACCCAGCAATAAAACCCAATTAATAAAAGCAATAATGCAATCTTGGTTTCACATTATAACAGCAGCAGAACTAAACAACTTGTTAGTCAGAAGCGACCCAGCAATAAAACCCAATTAATAAAAGCAATAATGCAATCTTGGTTTCACATTATAACAGCAGCACAACTAAACAACTTGTTAGTGAGAAGATACCCAGCAATAAAACCCAATTAATAAAAGCAATAATGCAATCTTGGTTTCACATTATAACAGCAGCAGAACTAAACAACTTGTTAGTCAGAAGCGACCCAGCAATAAAACCCAATTAATAGAAGCAATAATGCAATCTTGGTTTCACATTATAACAGCAGCAGAACTAAACAACTTGTTAGTCAGAAGATACCCAGCACTAAAACCCAATTAATAGAAGCAATAATGCAATCTTGGTTTCACATTATAACAGCTGCAGAACTAAACAACTTGTTAGTCAGAAGATACCCAGCAATAAAACCCAATTAATAAAAGCAATAATGCAATCTTGGTTTCACATTATAACAGCAGCAGAACTAAACAACTTGTTAGTCAGAAGCAACCCAGCAATAAAACCCAATTAATAGAAGCAATAATGCAATCTTGGTTTCACATTATAACAGCAGCAGAACTAAACAACTTGTTAGTCAGAAGCAACCCAGCAATAAAACCCAATTAATAAAAGCAATAATGCAATCTTGGTTTCACATTATAACAGCAGCAGAACTAAACAACTTGTTAGTGAGAAGCAACCCAGCAATAAAACCCAATTAATAGAAGCAATAATGCAATCTTGGTTTCACATTATAACAGCAGCAGAACTAAACAACTTGTTAGTGAGAAGCAACCCAGCAATAAAACCCAATTAATAGAAGCAATAATGCAATCTTGGTTTCACATTATAACAGATGCAGAACTAAACAACTTGTTAGTCAGAAGATACCCAGCAATAAAACCCAATTAATATAAGCAATAATGCAATCTTGGTTTCACATTATAACAGCTGCAGAACTAAACAACTTGTTAGTCAGAAGATACCCAGCAATAAAACCCAATTAATAAAAGCAATAATGCAATCTTGGTTTCACATTATAACAGCAGCAGAACTAAACAACTTGTTAGTCAGAAGCAACCCAGCAATAAAACCCAATTAATAAAAGCAATAATGCAATCTTGGTTTCACATTATAACAGCAGCAGAACTAAACAACTTGTTAGTCAGAAGATACCCAGCAATAAAACCCAATTAATAGAAGCAATAATGCAATCTTGGTTTCACATTATAACAGCTGCAGAACTAAACAACTTGTTAATCAGAAGATACCCAGCAATAAAACCCAATTAATAAAAGCAATAATGCAATCTTGGTTTCACATTATAACAGCAGCAGAACTAAACAACTTGTTAGTCAGAAGCAACCCAGCAATAAAACCCAATTAATAGAAGCAATAATGCAATCTTGGTTTCACATTATAACAGCTGCAGAACTAAACAACTTGTTAGTGAGAAGCAACCCAGCAGTAAAACCCAATTAATAAAAGCAATAATGCAATCTTGGTTTCACATTATAACAGCAGCAGAACTAAACAACTTGTTAGTCAGAAGATACCCAGCAATAAAACCCAATTAATAAAAGCAATAATGCAATCTTGGTTTCACATTATAACAGCAGCAGAACTAAACAACTTGTTAGTCAGAAGCGACCCAGCAATAAAACCCAATTAATAAAAGCAATAATGCAATCTTGGTTTCACATTATAACAGCAGCAGAACTAAACAACTTGTTAGTGAGAAGCAACCCAGCAATAAAACCCAATTAATAGAAGCAATAATGCAATCTTGGTTTCACATTATAACAGCAGCAGAACTAAACAACTTGTTAGTCAGAAGATACCCAGCAATAAAACCCAATTAATAGAAGCAATAATGCAATCTTGGTTTCACATTATAACAGCAGCAGAACTAAACAACTTGTTAGTCAGAAGCAACCCAGCAATAAAACCCAATTAATAGAAGCAATAATGCAATCTTGGTTTCACATTATAACAGCAGCAGAACTAAACAACTTGTTAGTCAGAAGATACCCAGCAATAAAACCCAATTAATAGAAGCAATAATGCAATCTTGGTTTCACATTATAACAGCAGCAGAACTAAACAACTTGTTAGTCAGAAGATACCCAGCAATAAAACCCAATTAATAGAAGCAATAATGCAATCTTGGTTTCACATTATAACAGCAGCAGAACTAAACAACTTGTAAGTCAGAAGCGACCCAGCAATAAAACCCAATTAATAAAAGCAATAATGCAATCTTGGTTTCACATTATAACAGCAGCAGAACTAAACAACTTGTTAGTGAGAAGCAACCCAGCAATAAAACCCAATTAATAAAAGCAATAATGCAATCTTGGTTTCACATTATAACAGCAGCAGAACTAAACAACTTGTTAGTCAGAAGATACCCAGCAATAAAACCCAATTAATAAAAGCAATAATGCAATCTTGGTTTCACATTATAACAGCAGCAGAACTAAACAACTTGTTAGTCAGAAGCAACCCAGCAATAAAACCCAATTAATAAAAGCAATAATGCAATCTTGGTTTCACATTATAACAGCAGCAGAACTAAACAACTTGTTAGTCAGAAGATACCCAGCAATAAAACCCAATTAATAGAAGCAATAATGCAATCTTGGTTTCACATTATAACAGCAGCAGAACTAAACAACTTGTTAGTCAGAAAATACCCAGCAATAAAACCCAATTAATAAAAGCAATAATGTAATCTTGGTTTCACATTATAACAGCAGCAGAACTAAACAACTTGTTAGTCAGAAGATACCCAGCAATAAAACCCAATTAATAGAAGCAATAATGCAATCTTGGTTTCACATTATAACAGCAGCAGAACTAAACAACTTGTTAGTCAGAAGATACCCAGCAATAAAACCCAATTAATAGAAGCAATAATGCAATCTTGGTTTCACATTATAACAGCAGCAGAACTAAACAACTTGTTAGTGAGAAGATACCCAGCAATAAAACCCAATTATTAGAAGCAATAATGCAATCTTGGTTTCACATTATAACAGCAGCAGAACTAAACAACTTGTTAGTGAGAAGATACCCAGCAATAAAACCCAATTAATAGAAGCAATAATGCAATCTTGGTTTCACATTATAACAGCAGCAGAACTAAAGAACTTGTTAGTCAGAAGCAACCCAGCAATAAAACCCAATTAATAAAAGCAATAATGCAATCTTGGTTTCACATTATAACAGCAGCAGAACTAAAGAACTTGTTAGTCAGAAGCAACCCAGCAATAAAACCCAATTAATAGAAGCAATAATGCAATCTTGGTTTCACATTATAACAGCAGCAGAACTAAACAACTTGTTAGTGAGAAGATACCCAGCAATAAAACCCAATTAATAGAAGCAATAATGCAATTTTGGTTTCACATTATAACAGCAGCAGAACTAAACAACTTGTTAGTGAGAAGATACCCAGCAATAAAACCCAATTAATAAAAGCAATAATGCAATCTTGGTTTCACATTATAACAGCAGCAGAACTAAACAACTTGTTAGTCAGAAGCAACCCAGCAATAAAACCCAATTAATAAAAGCAATCATTCAATCTTGGTTTCACATTATAACAGCAGCAGAACTAAATAACTTGTTAGTCAGAAGATACCCAGCAATAAAACCCAATTAATAGAAGCATTAATGCAATCTTGGTTTCACATTATAACAGCAGCAGAACTAAACAACTTGTTAGTGAGAAGCAACCCAGCAATAAAACCCAATTAATAAAAGCAATAATGCAATCTTGGTTTCACATTATAACAGCAGCAGAACTAAACAACTTGTTAGTCAGAAGATACCCAGCAATAAAACCCAATTAATAAAAGCAATAATGCAATCTTGGTTTCACATTATAACAGCTGCAGAACTAAACAACTTGTTAGTCAGAAGATACCCAGCAATAAAACCCAATTAATAAAAGCAATAATGCAATCTTGGTTTCACATTATAACAGCAGCAGAACTAAACAACTTGTTAGTGAGAAGATACCCAGCAATAAAACCCAATTAATAGAAGCAATAATGCAATCTTGGTTTCACATTATAACAGCAGCAGAACTAAACAACTTGTTAGTGAGAAGATACCCAGCAATAAAACCCAATTAATAGAAGCAATAATGCAATCTTGGTTTCACATTATAACAGCAGCAGAACTAAACAACTTGTTAGTCAGAAGCAACCCAGCAATAAAACCCAATTAATAGAAGCAATAATGCAATCTTGGTTTCACATTATAACAGCAGCAGAACTAAACAACTTGTTAGTGAGAAGATACCCAGCAATAAAACCCAATTAATAGAAGCAATAATGCAATCTTGGTTTCACATTAAAACAGCTGCCGAACTAAACAACTTGTTAGTGAGAAGCAACCCAGCAATAAAACCCAATTAATAGAAGCAATAATGCAATCTTGGTTTCACATTATAACAGCAGCAGAACTAAACAACTTGTTAGTCAGAAGATACCCAGCAATAAAACCCAATTAATAAAAGCAATAATGCAATCTTGGTTTCACATTATAACAGCAGCAGAACTAAACAACTTGTTAGTCAGAAGCAACCCAGCAATAAAACCCAATTAATAAAAGCAATAATGCAATCTTGGTTTCACATTATAACAGCAGCAGAACTAAACAACTTGTTAGTGAGAAGATACCCAGCAATAAAACCCAATTAATAGAAGCAATAATGCAATCTTGGTTTCACATTATAACAGCAGCAGAACTAAACAACTTGTTAGTGAGAAGATACCCAGCAATAAAACCCAATTAATAGAAGCAATAATGCAATCTTGGTTTCACATTATAACAGCAGCAGAACTAAACAACTTGTTAGTCAGAAGCAACCCAGCAATAAAACCCAATTAATAGAAGCAATAATGCAATCTTGGTTTCACATTATAACAGCAGCAGAACTAAACAACTTGTTAGTGAGAAGATACCCAGCAATAAAACCCAATTAATAGAAGCAATAATGCAATCTTGGTTTCACATTAAAACAGCTGCCGAACTAAACAACTTGTTAGTGAGAAGCAACCCAGCAATAAAACCCAATTAATAGAAGCAATAATGCAATCTTGGTTTCACATTATAACAGCAGCAGAACTAAACAACTTGTTAGTCAGAAGATACCCCGCAATAAAACCCAATTAATAAAAGCAATAATGCAATCTTGGTTTCACATTATAACAGCAGCAGAACTAAACAGCTTGTTAGTCAGAAGCAACCCAGCAATAAAACCCAATTAATAAAAGCAATAATGCAATCTTGGTTTCACATTATAACAGCAGCAGAACTAAACAACTTGTTAGTGAGAAGCAACCCAGCAATAAAACCCAATTAATAGAAGCAATAATGCAATCTTGGTTTCACATTAAAACAGCTGCCGAACTAAACAACTTGTTAGTGAGAAGCAACCCAGCAATAAAACCCAATTAATAAAAGCAATAATGCAATCTTGGTTTCACATTATAACAGCAGCAGAACTAAACAACTTGTTAGTCAGAAGATACCCAGCAATAAAACCCAATTAATAGAAGCAATAATGCAATCTTGGTTTCACATTATAACAGCAGCAGAACTAAACAACTTGTTAGTGAGAAGATACCCAGCAATAAAACCCAATTAATAGAAGCAATAATGCAATCTTGGTTTCACATTAAAACAGCTGCCGAACTAAACAACTTGTTAGTGAGAAGCAACCCAGCAATAAAACCCAATTAATAGAAGCAATAATGCAATCTTGGTTTCACATTATAACAGCAGCAGAACTAAACAACTTGTTAGTCAGAAGATACCCAGCAATAAAACCCAATTAATAAAAGCAATAATGCAATCTTGGTTTCACATTATAACAGCAGCAGAACTAAACAACTTGTTAGTCAGAAGCAACCCAGCAATAAAACCCAATTAATAAAAGCAATAATGCAATCTTGGTTTCACATTATAACAGCAGCAGAACTAAACAACTTGTTAGTGAGAAGATACCCAGCAATAAAACCCAATTAATAGAAGCAATAATGCAACCTTGGTTTCACATTATAACAGCAGCAGAACTAAACAACTTGTTAGTGAGAAGATACCCAGCAATAAAACCCAATTAATAGAAGCAATAATGCAATCTTGGTTTCACATTATAACAGCAGCAGAACTAAACAACTTGTTAGTCAGAAGCAACCCAGCAATAAAACCCAATTAATAGAAGCAATAATGCAATCTTGGTTTCACATTATAACAGCAGCAGAACTAAACAACTTGTTAGTGAGAAGATACCCAGCAATAAAACCCAATTAATAGAAGCAATAATGCAATCTTGGTTTCACATTAAAACAGCTGCCGAACTAAACAACTTGTTAGTGAGAAGCAACCCAGCAATAAAACCCAATTAATAGAAGCAATAATGCAATCTTGGTTTCACATTATAACAGCAGCAGAACTAAACAACTTGTTAGTCAGAAGATACCCCGCAATAAAACCCAATTAATAAAAGCAATAATGCAATCTTGGTTTCACATTATAACAGCAGCAGAACTAAACAGCTTGTTAGTCAGAAGCAACCCAGCAATAAAACCCAATTAATAAAAGCAATAATGCAATCTTGGTTTCACATTATAACAGCAGCAGAACTAAACAACTTGTTAGTGAGAAGCAACCCAGCAATAAAACCCAATTAATAGAAGCAATAATGCAATCTTGGTTTCACATTAAAACAGCTGCCGAACTAAACAACTTGTTAGTGAGAAGCAACCCAGCAATAAAACCCAATTAATAAAAGCAATAATGCAATCTTGGTTTACATTATAACAGCAGCAGAACTAAACAACTTGTTAGTCAGAAGATACCCAGCAATAAAACCCAATTAATAGAAGCAATAATGCAATCTTGGTTTCACATTATAACAGCAGCAGAACTAAACAACTTGTTAGTGAGAAGATACCCAGCAATAAAACCCAATTAATAGAAGCAATAATGCAATCTTGGTTTCACATTAAAACAGCTGCCGAACTAAACAACTTGTTAGTGAGAAGCAACCCAGCAATAAAACCCAATTAATAGAAGCAATAATGCAATCTTGGTTTCACATTATAACAGCAGCAGAACTAAACAACTTGTTAGTCAGAAGATACCCAGCAATAAAACCCAATTAATAAAAGCAATAATGCAATCTTGGTTTCACATTATAACAGCAGCAGAACTAAACAACTTGTTAGTCAGAAGCAACCCAGCAATAAAACCCAATTAATAAAAGCAATAATGCAATCTTGGTTTCACATTATAACAGCAGCAGAACTAAACAACTTGTTAGTGAGAAGATACCCAGCAATAAAACCCAATTAATAGAAGCAATAATGCAATCTTGGTTTCACATTATAACAGCAGCAGAACTAAACAACTTGTTAGTGAGAAGATACCCAGCAATAAAACCCAATTAATAGAAGCAATAATGCAATCTTGGTTTCACATTATAACAGCAGCAGAACTAAACAACTTGTTAGTCAGAAGCAACCCAGCAATAAAACCCAATTAATAGAAGCAATAATGCAATCTTGGTTTCACATTATAACAGCAGCAGAACTAAACAACTTGTTAGTGAGAAGATACCCAGCAATAAAACCCAATTAATAGAAGCAATAATGCAATCTTGGTTTCACATTAAAACAGCTGCCGAACTAAACAACTTGTTAGTGAGAAGCAACCCAGCAATAAAACCCAATTAATAGAAGCAATAATGCAATCTTGGTTTCACATTATAACAGCAGCAGAACTAAACAACTTGTTAGTCAGAAGATACCCCGCAATAAAACCCAATTAATAAAAGCAATAATGCAATCTTGGTTTCACATTATAACAGCAGCAGAACTAAACAACTTGTTAGTCAGAAGCAACCCAGCAATAAAACCCAATTAATAAAAGCAATAATGCAATCTTGGTTTCACATTATAACAGCAGCAGAACTAAACAACTTGTTAGTGAGAAGCAACCCAGCAATAAAACCCAATTAATAGAAGCAATAATGCAATCTTGGTTTCACATTAAAACAGCTGCCGAACTAAACAACTTGTTAGTGAGAAGCAACCCAGCAATAAAACCCAATTAATAAAAGCAATAATGCAATCTTGGTTTCACATTATAACAGCAGCAGAACTAAACAACTTGTTAGTCAGAAGATACCCAGCAATAAAACCCAATTAATAGAAGCAATAATGCAATCTTGGTTTCACATTATAACAGCAGCAGAACTAAACAACTTGTTAGTCAGAAGCAACCCAGCAATAAAACCCAATTAATAGAAGCAATAATGCAATCTTGGTTTCACATTATAACAGCAGCAGAACTAAACAACTTGTTAGTCAGAAGATACCCAGCAGTAAAACCCAATTAATAGAAGCAATAATGCAATCTTGGTTTCACATTATAACAGCAGCAGAACTAAACAACTTGTTAGTGAGAAGATACCCAGCAATAAAACCCAATTAATAGAAGCAATAATGCAATCTTGGTTTCACATTAAAACAGCTGCCGAACTAAACAACTTGTTAGTGAGAAGCAACCCAGCAATAAAACCCAATTAATAGAAGCAATAATGCAATCTTGGTTTCACATTATAACAGCAGCAGAACTAAACAACTTGTTAGTGAGAAGCAACCCAGCAATAAAACCCAATTAATAGAAGCAATAATGCAATCTTGGTTTCACATTATAACAGCAGCAGAACTAAACAACTTGTTAGTGAGAAGCAACCCAGCAATAAAACCCAATTAATAAAAGCAATAATGCAATCTTGGTTTCACATTATAACAGCAGCAGAACTAAACAACTTGTTAGTCAGAAGATACCCAGCAATAAAACCCAATTAATAAAAGCAATAATGCAATCTTGGTTTCACATTATAACAGCAGCAGAACTAAACAACTTGTTAGTCAGAAGCAACCCAGCAATAAAACCCAATTAATAAAAGCAATAATGCAATCTTGGTTTCACATTATAACAGCAGCAGAACTAAACAACTTGTTAGTCAGAAGCGACCCAGCAATAAAACCCAATTAATAGAAGCAATAATGCAATCTTGGTTTCACATTATAACAGCAGCAGAACTAAACAACTTGTTAGTGAGAAGCAACCCAGCAATAAAACCCAATTAATAGAAGCAATAATGCAATCTTGGTTTCACATTATAACAGCAGCAGAACTAAACAACTTGTTAGGGAGAAGCAACCCAGCAATAAAACCCAATTAATAGAAGCAATAATGCAATCTTGGTTTCACATTATAACACCAGCAGAACTAAACAACTTGTTAGTGAGAAGGTACCCAGCAATAAAACCCAATTAATAAAAGCAATAATGCAATCTTGGTTTCACATTATAACAGCAGCAGAACTAAACAACTTGTTAGTGAGAAGATACCCAGCAATAAAACCCAATTAATAGAAGCAATAATGCAATCTTGGTTTCACATTATAACAGCAGCAGAACTAAACAACTTGTTAGTGAGAAGATACCCAGCAATAAAACCCAATTAATAGAAGCAATAATGCAATCTTGGTTTCACATTATAACAGCAGCAGAACTAAACAACTTGTTAGTCAGAAGATACCCAGCAATAAAACCCAATTAATAGAAGCAATAATGCAATCTTGGTTTCACATTATAACAGATGCAGAACTAAACAACTTGTTAGTCAGAAGATACCCAGCAATAAAACCCAATTAATAGAAGCAATAATGCAATCTTGGTTTCACATTATAACAGCAGCAGAACTAAACAACTTGTTAGTCAGAAGATACCCAGCAATAAAACCCAATTAACCCCTTAATGACCGCAGCACTTTTCCATTTTCTGTCCGTTTGGGACCAAGGCTATTTTTACATTTTTGCGGTGTTTGTGTTTAGCTGTAATTTTCCTCTTACTCATTTACTGTACTCACACATATTATATACCGTTTTTCTCGCCATTAAATGGACTTTCAAACGATACCATTATTTTCATCATATCTTATAATTTACTATAAAAAACATTATAAAATATGAAGGAAAAATGGAAAAAAACACACTTTTTCTAACTTTGACCCCCAAAATCTGTTACACATCTACAACCACCAATAAACACCCATGCTAAATAGTTTCTAAATTTTGTCCTGAGTTTAGAAATACCCAATGTTTACATCTTCTTTGCTTTTTTTGCAAGTTATAGGGCCATAAATACAAGTAGCACTTTGCTATTTCCAAACCACTTTTTTTCAAAATTAGCGCTAGTTACATTGGGACACTAATATCTTTCAGGAATCCCTGAATATCTATTGACATGTATATATTTTTTTTTAGAAGACATCCCAAAGTATTGATCTAGGCCCATTTTGGTATATTTCATGCCACTATTTCACCGCCAAATGCGATCAAATAAAAAAAATTGTTCACTTTTTCACAAATTTTTTCACAAACTTTAGGTTTCTCACTGAAATTATTTACAAACAACTTATGCAATTATAGAATAAATGGTTGTAAATGCTTCTCTGGGATCCCCTTTGTTCAGAAATAACAGACATATATGGCTTTGGCTTTGCTTTTTGGTAATTAGAAGGCTGCTAAATGCCACTGCGCACAATACGTGTATTATGTCCAGCATTGAAGGGGTTAATTAGGGAGCATGTAGGGAGCTTCTAGGGTTAATTTTAGCTTTAGTGTAGTGTAGTAGACAACCCCAAGTATTGATCTAGGCCCATTTTGGTATATTTCATGCCACCATTTCACCGCCAAATGCGATCAAAGTAAAAAAAAACGTTAATTTTTTCACAATTTTAGGTTTCTCACTGAAATTATTTACAAACAGCTTGTGCAATTATGGCACAAATGGTTGTAAATGCTTCTCTGGGATGCCCTTTGTTCAGAAATAGCAGACATATATGACTTTGGCGTTGCTTTATGGTAATTAGAAAGTCGATAAATGCTGTTGCGCATCACACGTGTATTATGGCTAGCAGTGAAGGGGTTAATTAGGTAGTTTGTAGGGAGCTTGCAGGGTTAATTTTAGCTTTAGTGTAGAGATCAGCCTCCCACCTGACACATCCCACCCCCTGATCCCTCCCAAACAGCTCCCTTCTCTCCCCCACCCCACAATTGTCCCCGCCATCTTAAGTACTGGCAGAAAGTCTGCCAGTACTAAAATAAAAGTTGTTGTTTTTTTTTTTAAGAAAAAAAAAAAAGCATATTTACATATGCTGTGTTTAGGATCCCCCCCTTAACCCCCAACCTCCCTGATCCCCCCCAAAACAGCTCTCTAAGCCTCCCTCTCAGCCTTATTGGGGGCCATCTTGGGTACTGGCAGCTGTCTGCCAGTACCCATTTTGAACAATCAAATGTTTATTTTTTTTTAAAAAAATTTCTGTAGTGTAGCTCAATCCCCCCCCCCCCCCACGGACCAACCCCCACCACCTAAATCACACCTAAGGGCTTTTTTATTTATTTAAATTTTGTCCCACTTTTATTGTTTTGGGACACATTTTTTCCGTAGTGTAGCGGTTCCCACCCGCTCCCTCCCCGTGCACGCGCCCGCCCCCGCGTGCACGTGCGCGCACCAGCGCGGACCCCCGGGCTTACCCGCCCACGATCCCGCCCTCTCCACATGACCAGGGCCATCGATGGCCGCCACCCACCTCCCACACCGGCTCCCACCCACCAACGATACCGGCCATCGATGTCCGGTGCAGAGAGGGCCACAGAGTGGCTCTCTCTGCATCGGATGGCCGTGAAAGGTTATTGCAGGATGCCTCCATATCGAGGCATCACTGCAATAACCGGAAAGCAGCTGGAAGCGAGCAGGATCGCTTCCAGCTGCTTTCCACACCGAGGACGTGCAGGGTACGTTCTCGGGCGTTAACTGCCTTTTTTCTGAGGACGTACCCTGCACGTCCTCGGTCGTTAAGGGGTTAATAGAAGCAATAATGCAATCTTGGTTTCACATTATAACAGCAGCAGAACTAAACAACTTGTTAGTCAGAAGCAACCCAGCAATAAAACCCAATTAATAGAAGCAATAATGCAATCTTGGTTTCACATTATAACAGCAGCAGAACTAAACAACTTGTTAGTGAGAAGCAACCCAGCAATAAAACCCAATTAATAAAAGCAATAATGCAATCTTGGTTTCACATTATAACAGCAGCAGAACTAAACAACTTGTTAGTGAGAAGATACCCAGCAATAAAACCCAATTAATAAAAGCAATAATGCAATCTTGGTTTCACATTATAACAGCAGCAGAACTAAACAACTTGTTAGTGAGAAGCAACCCAGCAATAAAACCCAATTAATAGAAGCAATAATGCAATCTTGGTTTCACATTATAACAGCAGCAGAACTAAACAACTTGTTAGTGAGAAGCAACCCAGCAATAAAACCCAATTAATAGAAGCAATAATGCAATCTTGGTTTCACATTATAACAGCAGCAGAACTAAACAACTTGTTAGTCAGAAGATACCCAGCAATAAAACCCAATTAATAAAAGCAATAATGCAATCTTGGTTTCACATTATAACAGCAGCAGAACTAAACAACTTGTTAGTCAGAAGCAACCCAGCAATAAAACCCAATTAATAGAAGCAATAATGCAATCTTGGTTTCACATTATAACAGCAGCAGAACTAAACAACTTGTTAGTGAGAAGATACCCAGCAATAAAACCCAATTAATAGAAGCAATAATGCAATCTTGGTTTCACATTATAACAGCAGCAGAACTAAACAACTTGTTAGTCAGAAGATACCCAGCAATAAAACCCAATTAATAAAAGCAATAATGCAATCTTGGTTTCACATTATAACAGCAGCAGAACTAAACAACTTGTTAGTCAGAAGATACCCAGCAATAAAACCCAATTAATAGAAGCAATAATGCAATCTTGGTTTCACATTATAACAGCAGCAGAACTAAACAACTTGTTAGTCAGAAGATACCCAGCAATAAAACCCAATGAATAGAAGCAATAATGCAATCTTGGTTTCACATTATAACAGCAGCAGAACTAAACAACTTGTTAGTCAGAAGATACCCAGCAATAAAACCCAATTAATAGAAGCAATAATGCAATCTTGGTTTCACATTATAACAGATGCAGAACTAAACAACTTGTTAGTCAGAAGATACCCAGCAATAAAACCCAATTAATAGAAGCAATAATGCAATCTTGGTTTCACATTATAACAGCAGCAGAACTAAACAACTTGTTAGTCAGAAGATACCCAGCAATAAAACCCAATTAACCCCTTAATGACCGCAGCACTTTTCCATTTTCTGTCCGTTTGGGACCAAGGCTATTTTTACATTTTTGCGGTGTTTGTGTTTAGCTGTAATTTTCCTCTTACTCATTTACTGTACTCACACATATTATATACCGTTTTTCTCGCCATTAAATGGACTTTCAAACGATACCATTATTTTCATCATATCTTATAATTTACTATAAAAAACATTATAAAATATGAAGGAAAAATGGAAAAAAAACACACTTTTTCTAACTTTGACCCCCAAAATCTGTTACACATCTACAACCACCAATAAACACCCATGCTAAATAGTTTCTAAACTTTGTCCTGAGTTTAGAAATACCCAATGTTTACATCTTCTTTGCTTTTTTTGCAAGTTATAGGGCCATAAATACAAGTAGCACTTTGCTATTTCCAAACCACTTTTTTTCAAAATTAGCGCTAGTTACATTGGGACACTAATATCTTTCAGGAATCCCTGAATATCTATTGACATGTATATATTTTTTTTTAGAAGACATCCCAAAGTATTGATCTAGGCCCATTTTGGTATATTTCATGCCACTATTTCACCGCCAAATGCGATCAAATAAAAAAAATTGTTCACTTTTTCACAAATTTTTTCACAAACTTTAGGTTTCTCACTGAAATTATTTACAAACAACTTATGCAATTATAGAATAAATGGTTGTAAATGCTTCTCTGGGATCCCCTTTGTTCAGAAATAACAGACATATATGGCTTTGGCTTTGCTTTTTGGTAATTAGAAGGCTGCTAAATGCCACTGCGCACAATACGTGTATTATGTCCAGCATTGAAGGGGTTAATTAGGGAGCATGTAGGGAGCTTCTAGGGTTAATTTTAGCTTTAGTGTAGTGTAGTAGACAACCCCAAGTATTGATCTAGGCCCATTTTGGTATATTTCATGCCACCATTTCACCGCCAAATGCGATCAAAGTAAAAAAAAACGTTAATTTTTTCACAATTTTAGGTTTCTCACTGAAATTATTTACAAACAGCTTGTGCAATTATGGCACAAATGGTTGTAAATGCTTCTCTGGGATGCCCTTTGTTCAGAAATAGCAGACATATATGACTTTGGCGTTGCTTTATGGTAATTAGAAAGTCGATAAATGCTGTTGCGCATCACACGTGTATTATGGCTAGCAGTGAAGGGGTTAATTAGGTAGTTTGTAGGGAGCTTGCAGGGTTAATTTTAGCTTTAGTGTAGAGATCAGCCTCCCACCTGACACATCCCACCCCCTGATCCCTCCCAAACAGCTCCCTTCTCTCCCCCACCCCACAATTGTCCCCGCCATCGTAAGTACTGGCAGAAAGTCTGCCAGTACTAAAATAAAAGTTGTTGTTTTTTTTTTAAGAAAAAAAAAAAAGCATATTTACATATGCTGTGTTTAGGATCCCCCCCTTAACCCCCAACCTCCCTGATCCCCCCCAAAACAGCTCTCTAAGCCTCCCTCTCAGCCTTATTGGGGGCCATCTTGGGTACTGGCAGCTGTCTGCCAGTACCCATTTTGAACAATCAAATGTTTATTTTTTTTTAAAAAAATTTCTGTAGTGTAGCTCAATCCCCCCCCCCCCACGGACCAACCCCCACCACCTAAATCACACCTAAGGGCTTTTTTATTTATTTAAATTTTGTCCCACTTTTATTGTTTTGGGACACATTTTTTCCGTAGTGTAGCGGTTCCCACCCGCTCCCTCCCCGTGCACGCGCCCGCCCCCGCGTGCACGTGCGCGCACCAGCGCGGACCCCCGGGCTTACCCGCCCACGATCCCGCCCCCTCCACATGACCAGGGCCATCGATGGCCGCCACCCACCTCCCACACCGGCTCCCACCCACCAACGATACCGGCCATCGATGTCCGGTGCAGAGAGGGCCACAGAGTGGCTCTCTCTGCATCGGATGGCCGTGAAAGGTTATTGCAGGATGCCTCCATATTGAGGCATCACTGCAATAACCGGAAAGCAGCTGGAAGCGAGCAGGATCGCTTCCAGCTGCTTTCCACACCGAGGACGTGCAGGGTACGTTCTCGGGCGTTAACTGCCTTTTTTCTGAGGACGTACCCTGCACGTCCTCGGTCGTTAAGGGGTTAATAGAAGCAATAATGCAATCTTGGTTTCACATTATAACAGCAGCAGAACTAAACAACTTGTTAGTCAGAAGCAACCCAGCAATAAAACCCAATTAATAGAAGCAATAATGCAATCTTGGTTTCACATTATAACAGCAGCAGAACTAAACAACTTGTTAGTGAGAAGCAACCCAGCAATAAAACCCAATTAATAAAAGCAATAATGCAATCTTGGTTTCACATTATAACAGCAGCAGAACTAAACAACTTGTTAGTGAGAAGATACCCAGCAATAAAACCCAATTAATAAAAGCAATAATGCAATCTTGGTTTCACATTATAACAGCAGCAGAACTAAACAACTTGTTAGTGAGAAGCAACCCAGCAATAAAACCCAATTAATAGAAGCAATAATGCAATCTTGGTTTCACATTATAACAGCAGCAGAACTAAACAACTTGTTAGTGAGAAGCAACCCAGCAATAAAACCCAATTAATAGAAGCAATAATGCAATCTTGGTTTCACATTATAACAGCAGCAGAACTAAACAACTTGTTAGTCAGAAGATACCCAGCAATAAAACCCAATTAATAAAAGCAATAATGCAATCTTGGTTTCACATTATAACAGCAGCAGAACTAAACAACTTGTTAGTCAGAAGAAACCCAGCAATAAAACCCAATTAATAGAAGCAATAATGCAATCTTGGTTTCACATTATAACAGCAGCAGAACTAAACAACTTGTTAGTCAGAAGATACCCAGCAATAAAACCCAATTAATAGAAGCAATAATGCAATCTTGGTTTCACATTATAACAGCAGCAGAACTAAACAACTTGTTAGTCAGAAGCAACCCAGCAATAAAACCCAATTAATAGAAGCAATAATGCAATCTTGGTTTCACATTATAACAGCAGCAGAACTAAACAACTTGTTAGTGAGAAGATACCCAGCAATAAAACCCAATTAATAGAAGCAATAATGCAATCTTGGTTTCACATTATAACAGCAGCAGAACTAAACAACTTGTTAGTCAGAAGATACCCAGCAATAAAACCCAATTAATAAAAGCAATAATGCAATCTTGGTTTCACATTATAACAGCAGCAGAACTAAACAACTTGTTAGTCAGAAGATACCCAGCAATAAAACCCAATTAATAGAAGCAATAATGCAATCTTGGTTTCACATTATAACAGCAGCAGAACTAAACAACTTGTTAGTCAGAAGATACCCAGCAATAAAACCCAATTAATAGAAGCAATAATGCAATCTTGGTTTCACATTATAACAGCAGCAGAACTAAACAACTTGTTAGTGAGAAGATACCCAGCAATAAAACCCAATTAATAGAAGCAATAATGCAATCTTGGTTTCACATTATAACAGCAGCAGAACTAAACAACTTGTTAGTCAGAAGATACCCAGCAATAAAACCCAATTAATAAAAGCAATAATGCAATCTTGGTTTCACATTATAACAGCAGCAGAACTAAACAACTTGTTAGTCAGAAGATACCCAGCAATAAAACCCAATTAATAGAAGCAATAATGCAATCTTGGTTTCACATTATAACAGCAGCAGAACTAAACAACTTGTTAGTCAGAAGATACCCAGCAATAAAACCCAATTAATAGAAGCAATAATGCAATCTTGGTTTCACATTATAACAGCAGCAGAACTAAACAACTTGTTAGTCAGAAGATACCCAGCAATAAAACCCAATTAATAGAAGCAATAATGCAATCTTGGTTTCACATTATAACAGCAGCAGAACTAAACAACTTGTTAGTCAGAAGCAACCCAGCAATAAAACCCAATTAATAGAAGCAATAATGCAATCTTGGTTTCACATTATAACAGCAGCAGAACTAAACAACTTGTTAGTGAGAAGCAACCCAGCAATAAAACCCAATTAATAAAAGCAATAATGCAATCTTGGTTTCACATTATAACAGCAGCAGAACTAAACAACTTGTTAGTGAGAAGATACCCAGCAATAAAACCCAATTAATAAAAGCAATAATGCAATCTTGGTTTCACATTATAACAGCAGCAGAACTAAACAACTTGTTAGTGAGAAGCAACCCAGCAATAAAACCCAATTAATAGAAGCAATAATGCAATCTTGGTTTCACATTATAACAGCAGCAGAACTAAACAACTTGTTAGTGAGAAGCAACCCAGCAATAAAACCCAATTAATAGAAGCAATAATGCAATCTTGGTTTCACATTATAACAGCAGCAGAACTAAACAACTTGTTAGTCAGAAGATACCCAGCAATAAAACCCAATTAATAAAAGCAATAATGCAATCTTGGTTTCACATTATAACAGCAGCAGAACTAAACAACTTGTTAGTCAGAAGATACCCAGCAATAAAACCCAATTAATAGAAGCAATAATGCAATCTTGGTTTCACATTATAACAGCAGCAGAACTAAACAACTTGTTAGTCAGAAGCAACCCAGCAATAAAACCCAATTAATAGAAGCAATAATGCAATCTTGGTTTCACATTATAACAGCAGCAGAACTAAACAACTTGTTAGTGAGAAGATACCCAGCAATAAAACCCAATTAATAGAAGCAATAATGCAATCTTGGTTTCACATTATAACAGCAGCAGAACTAAACAACTTGTTAGTCAGAAGATACCCAGCAATAAAACCCAATTAATAAAAGCAATAATGCAATCTTGGTTTCACATTATAACAGCAGCAGAACTAAACAACTTGTTAGTCAGAAGATACCCAGCAATAAAACCCAATTAATAGAAGCAATAATGCAATCTTGGTTTCACATTATAACAGCAGCAGAACTAAACAACTTGTTAGTCAGAAGATACCCAGCAATAAAACCCAATTAATAGAAGCAATAATGCAATCTTGGTTTCACATTATAACAGCAGCAGAACTAAACAACTTGTTAGTCAGAAGATACCCAGCAATAAAACCCAATGAATAGAAGCAATAATGCAATCTTGGTTTCACATTATAACAGCAGCAGAACTAAACAACTTGTTAGTCAGAAGATACCCAGCAATAAAACCCAATTAATAGAAGCAATAATGCAATCTTGGTTTCACATTATAACAGATGCAGAACTAAACAACTTGTTAGTCAGAAGATACCCAGCAATAAAACCCAATTAATAGAAGCAATAATGCAATCTTGGTTTCACATTATAACAGCAGCAGAACTAAACAACTTGTTAGTCAGAAGATACCCAGCAATAAAACCCAATTAATAGAAGCAATAATGCAATCTTGGTTTCACATTATAACAGCAGCAGAACTAAACAACTTGTTAGTGAGAAGCAACCCAGCAATAAAACCCAATTAATAAAAGCAATAATGCAATCTTGGTTTCACATTATAACAGCAGCAGAACTAAACAACTTGTTAGTCAGAAGATACCCAGCAATAAAACCCAATTAACCCCTTAATGACCGCAGCACTTTTCCATTTTCTGTCCGTTTGGGACCAAGGCTATTTTTACATTTTTGCGGTGTTTGTGTTTAGCTGTAATTTTCCTCTTACTCATTTACTGTACTCACACATATTATATACCGTTTTTCTCGCCATTAAATGGACTTTCAAACGATACCATTATTTTCATCATATCTTATAATTTACTATAAAAAACATTATAAAATATGAAGGAAAAATGGAAAAAAACACACTTTTTCTAACTTTGACCCCCAAAATCTGTTACACATCTACAACCACCAATAAACACCCATGCTAAATAGTTTCTAAATTTTGTCCTGAGTTTAGAAATACCCAATGTTTACATCTTCTTTGCTTTTTTTGCAAGTTATAGGGCCATAAATACAAGTAGCACTTTGCTATTTCCAAACCACTTTTTTTCAAAATTAGCGCTAGTTACATTGGGACACTAATATCTTTCAGGAATCCCTGAATATCTATTGACATGTATATATTTTTTTTTAGAAGACATCCCAAAGTATTGATCTAGGCCCATTTTGGTATATTTCATGCCACTATTTCACCG
>NC_069501.1:10564700-10674112 GCF_027579735.1 Bombina bombina
ATATTAAAATGTGTGTATATAGGAGGCGGAGCCAGCCGGGAACCAGCATGGCTGCAAAATTGTAACGCTCCGTGTGGCTTTCCCCTTAAAACAGAAATGAAGGAGTGAAAGTTTAGGTGAAAAGCCCAAGCCTGTCATTTAACAACGGCTCAACATCCAGAGCACATACCTTAGAAACATAGGACACCTGAACAGCGATCCTGACAGCGTTATCTGAGCCGTATAACTACGCGACAGTAAAAGCAAGGCGGCGCCATTTTATATCATCAGGTTCACAAAACGGCGCAGCAAGGAAGACCCGTAAGTCTCACATAACAGCACGCACCGACCGGAGCGCTGCACCGGACAGCTAAACTACCTACAACAATATACAGGGGGAGAATGAGAACGCTAACATAAGCCTACATCAGACAACATCCCCTGAAGCTAGCGACAGCACCTACCCGAACAGCAAAGCCAGACCGGAGACCTCAGGCCTAGCAGCCGCAAATCATTACGACAGAAGGGTGAGCATAGGAAGGGCCAATCCTACTAGATACAGCAGTGGGGAATAAATTGACTGTTCAGACACTTTACTAGGGGTTAACACTTTTCTCTACACATTGAAAGAGTGGATAAAACAGCTCAGCTACACCCCCTTTAATATCCCATATGATCAATAATAGCAAGCCACATAGCAAACAAATCCACTGATATCTGCAATTGACAGTGGTCAGTATAAATGACGTCCAAGCGCCCCCCCAAGGGGGATAAAACCAGCAAACCTGCCACTACAGCATCAGCTAAATTGAACTCATTTTTTAAAGCGGTGGACACGACTACCTCTACTTCATCTAGTTCACCACAAGCCAGCAGCGACACACAGGGTGAAGATCTTGATGCTACATTGTCAGACTCCAACCTGCCCATTACTAGAGCAGACCTAAGATCTCTCCCAACAAAAGAAGACTTTGCATCTTTTATGAGTCAAGTTAGCCTACTAATAAAAGAAAGCCTGACTGAGGTGAAAAGCGACATCATGGATTTAGGAAATAGAGTGCTCCAGCTGGAGGAACATGCAGAGGAAATCTCTGAACCACTCAATCTGCATACCATGCAACTTCAACACCAAAATAGCGAGATCAGACAAATGCAAATGCAGATTGAGGATTTAGATAACAGAGGTAGGCGCCAAAATTTAAGGATAAGAGGGATATCTGAGAATATCTTAAACGCAACGCTACCACAATACATACAGGACCTCTTTAGCTTTCTCCTAGACGGTACAGAGGGCGCCAACATATCTATAGATAGAATGCATAGAGCCCTAAAACCCAGACCCTCAGCTAAAGCACCCCCAAGGGATGTCATACTCCGCTGCCACAACTTTAAAGACAAAGAAAAATTATTAGCAGCGGCTAGGAAGAAAGCCCCAATTCGCAAAGAGGGGGACAGCATTCAAATTTTTGCGGACTTAAGCCCGTTAACCCTCTCTAGACGGAGAGAAGTTAAGTTTCTCACTACCCATCTAAAGGATCATAACATTCCATATCGCTGGGGATTTCCTTTCGCTATCAGAGTGATTAAAGAGAACAAGGAAATCGTATATAAGGACTTAGAGGATCTACCCTCCTTTTGCTCACAACTGAATATCCCAACTCCGAAGCAAATCCCCCAAATATCAGACCACATGGAGGAGTCCTTAACCAAAGAACCTCCTCTGGTAAAACCTCAACGTCAGAAATGGACCACAATCAACAGGAAACGCAAAACAACCTCACCTGTGCCCGTTACCCCTCAATCCTCTACTGCAGAACCACCTTGAGAAACACCGTCAACATATTGGAACCCAGGAATATCTACACAAGAAAGGGATTCACAGAAGACCTTTCGTTTTAGATTGGAGTGCTCCCCACTCCACCGCCCTACCTGTTAAGAACATTCCTTTGCTGGAAGCAAAAAAAGGGCTAAGTACTTTATTTTATATAGCCGTAAAGTCATATATCACCTTAATTTAAACCCATAATATCTCCACAATGTGAAAAATTTCCTTCTCAAAACTAACACTAAAGTAACCTAAGGGGAATGATAGTAGTAATAGAGTACTGCTACCCCTCCTCCCCCACCTCCTTATCGAGAATCGGAGTAACCCCCCCATTCCCGAGACAAGTTTATTAGCTCCTTTTAAATGTTAATTGAACTTGTTATTTGTTTGTTACATTGTTTATTTAACTTGTTATTGTTATTTTACAGTGTCCTCATGAAGCTCAGATTAACCCTCAACTCTGTGCACCTCAAAGATGGTAACTCTGGCACGTCCCATCGCTCTCTAAGGTACTCCCAAACCATCACAATAGTAGCTCCCTATAGTGACATATGGCAACATTCCATGGTAAGACCCGCAGAATACAGCTTAAGCGCACAGCATAAGATTAGATATAAAAATGACACGTAGATCACTACTACTAACCTCACAAAACACTAAGGGCCTCAATTCTCCCACAAAAAGGTCGGTGGCTTTGCAGTGGTTCAATAAGCAAAACAGTTCCATAGTATTTGTGCAGGAAACACACTTCGCCAAGGCGAGTGAGCCTAAATTCTACAACAGAAATTTCCCCCTCAGCTTTTTCAATTCTCACGAAAAAAAGAAAAATGGTGTGGGGATACTTGTCCATCGCTCCCTACCATTCAAACTCCTACATACCACATCGGACAAAGAGGGCAGGATCCTTATATTGGTGGGATTAATATACAATAGACCCATCACACTGGTCAATATATATGCCCCCAATTCAAATAAGAATAGGTTCTTTAACAGACTAAAAGTAATGATACAGGAAACCCGTAAAGGCACTGTAGTTATGGGAGAGGACCTTAACACTATTCTAGACCCCATCCTAGATTCGACATCCGCAAATGCACCACGGACACCTAACTCGGTGTTCAACTGTATCAAAGATTCAGGTTTGGTTGACACTTGGAGAACACAACACCCCTCACAATGTAATTTTACATTCTACTCTCACCCATGGGCAATGTATTCCAGAATTGATAATTTCTACCTAGACCAAGCAAATCTCTCATTGATGATAGATACGGACATTACCCCAACTGTATGGACGGACCATTCAATGATCAGTCTTAAACTGAACTGGCCAGACACTCCAATACATCCTTTTATGTGGAGATTAGACGCATTCCTCCTTCATCACCCACCGACAGTACAGACTCTAACGTCCACATTAGCAGAATATTTTAACATCAATGCAATACCAGAAACACAACCCCGCTATGTATGGAAAGCCCATAAAACAGTCCTTCGAGGGGAATGCATCAAGCACAAGGCACAACTTAGGAAGCAATATAACACTCAATTAAACACCTTAACTACTAAAGTCCATACATTAGAGATACAGCACAAAAGCTCACCTTCCAATCACGCTCTTCTTCAGGCCTTAACATCTACTAGAAATGAACTTAAAACACTACTCTACTCAGAAGCTCAGAGGAAAGCTTTGCAGCTTCGCAAGAAATATTTTTATGAGGGTAACCGCCCAGGTAAGATACTTGCAAACACTCTCAGAGATAGAAAGTCCCTCACACATATACATAAAATAAAAACCCAACAGGGAGAGTATATTCAAGATAGTAAGGCTATAGCTGCACATTTCCAAGCTTAATATCACCAACTATATAATTTACAAACCAACTCAACACTAACACACACGCAAAAAATGACAGAATACATAGAGTCAGCTAACTTAAATAAACTAACACAGACACAAATATCAGACTTGGAAAAACCCATAACCCTGACAGAGATATTAGCAGCCATCAAGGATCTCCCCGTGGGGAAAAGCCCTGGCCCTGATGGCCTCACAAATTTATATTATAAGTCGTTTAGATCCATACTAGCTCCACACCTATTGAAACATTTCAATGCTCTAGACAACAACACCCAACTTTCTAAGGACTCCCTCACAGCACATATATCGGTGATCTTAAAACCTGACAAACCACAGGATGAACCAGCTAGCTATCGCCCAATCTCACTCCTCAATACCGACATAAAATTACTAGGAAAAATCTTAGCAAACCGCCTGAACCCAATACTTAACAACATTATATACACCGATCAGGTGGGCTTTGTGCCTGGCCGAGAGGCAAGGGATAATACCCTTAGAGCCCTAACACTTATGGAATACGCCAAACACCATAATATTGAGTCAGTGCTTGTGGCCATCGATGCTGAGAAAGCATTCGACCGAACTGATTGGCAATTTCTAAAATTAACATTAAAAAATATAGGATTCGGCCCGAAAATAATAAATAGAATTTTTAGTCTATACTCTTGCCCAAGCGCCAAAGTTAAAGCTAATGGACTCTTATCAGCAGCGCTCCCAATTAACAACGGCACACGACAGGGCTGCCCTTTATCCCCGATTTTATTCATTTTGATGATGGAGGTTTTCGCGTCTTGTGTACGCGGGAACCAAAACATTAGGGGAATACCAATCGGCCAACAAGACTATAAAATTGCAATGTACGGTGATGACGTGCTTTTCAAAATATCCTCTCCCCTCACATCCATCCCAGAAATTCTTATAGAATTAGATAAATTTGGAAGATATTCCAACTTCCTTGTTAATAAGCAAAAGTCAGAGATTCTAAATATCACCCTGTCAAACTCGAAATTTAAATCCCTATCCTTGATCTGCCCACTGCGGCTAAAATCAGATTCCATAAAATACCTGGGGATACACCTATCGCCTAACCAGACTACACTTTTTGACAAAAATTACAACACACTACTCCTCAACACACAACACGACCTCAAGACATGGACTAACAAACCGCTGTCCTGGTGGGGACGAGTTCAGGCCATAAAAATGACCACTTTACCCAGAATTTTGTACATACTACAAACCATACCACTTCATATTCCCCAATGGTACATGAATAGACTCCAAAAGTGCCTTAATACATTCGTGTGGGGTAAACGCAGACCAAGAATTAACAGAAACACGATGTACAGACCAACTGCAAATGGGGGACTGGGTTTACCTAAGGTTGAGGAATATTATCAAGCAGTGACACTGCAAAGGATACTAGACTGGCACAAAACACAGGAGCGCAAAGCATGGGTAACACTAGACTCTCACATCCTAAAAGCACCCCTGGTACATGCCCTCTGCTGGGTATCAAGAGACCTCAGACCCCCTCATTGCAGTCAACTTGAAATTCACAAACAACTTTTCAAAAATTGGGATCACATCATTGCTTCCAGGCCACACATCTCCACTCATAGGTCCCCCCTATTCCCGATTGCACTAAATATAGAGATGGTGGGGGGTTTGGATAAAGGGTTCAGGCGATTAACTGAATGGGATTATACAATCCCGCTATTTAACTTTACAGAAGCAGGAAAACTCTTGGAAAGAGACAAATTAGATCACATAGCAGACGGCAGATTCACGAAATGGCTAAAATATGCTCAGTTGCACCATTTTATACACACCTCTCCTTTTAAGTCAGACCTACTGCGACAGCTAACTACCTTTGAACAAATATGCTATACTGGCCTCATACCTAGAGGTACGCTTTCAATTTCGCGCAAATTACTCATTAATACCCAGGGAAGCGCCTTACCGGCATACACAGCCAAATGGAGCGTAGATTTAACTGAAAATATAGACACAGATAACTGGAACAAAATTTTTAGATCAGTTAAAAAGTCCTCAACTTCCCCTGAGATACTAGAGTTAAATTTTAAAATTCTCTTACGGTGGTATTTGACCCCCTCAAGACTAGCTAGTATATACCCAAACACATCTAACCAATGCTGGCGAGGGTGCGGAGAACACAGAAATTTGCTACATATGTGGTGGCATTGTCCCAGATTGCTCCCTTTATGGGAGATAATAGAGACATATTTCAAACAATGTATAGCAGCTGACTTTAGCTTAACCCCAAGCATAGCTTTACTGAACAATCTGCCTAAGGTGAGGTGCCGCCTGAAGTCACTAGTCCTTCAGATAGGCCTTAATAGTGCGAGGAGACTAATAGCCCGCCACTGGAAAAAACCTATGACTCTTAGTAGGGCCATGTGGATAGAAGAAGTAGAGGAACAATTTTCCCTAGAGGAATATGGCTACCTACGCCGCAATCAAACAGACATAATTCTAAATGCTAGGTTCCTATGGCAAGACTCCCTAGCAAGCCCTCCCACGTTGCCCACTACAACTGCACCACATTCATCTAACCCACAGACAACGGGAGACCCATAACACTAACAACGATCTTACTAGGAGCGACCAATACACCACAATAATACTCAAGAGTACCAACATAATAAATTTGGGAGTGCCAGACCGTCTCAGCCATTAGTAACAATTACTTATTGTTAAGAAGTACTACTTTTTCTAGACCTGAGCTAAAACCAGAGGATAATTATGAAACTTAAAGGTTTAAGTATGTTTAATTCCTAGTTTGTTCTCCAGGTTTAAGTTACCCTAATTTGATGTCGTTGTGTTTTTTGTTTTTTTTTTTTCTCTCTCGTTTTGTTTGTTTTAATGGTACTACATGAAGATCGAACAATCTTGTTCACATATAGTTAAAAGGACTGGCCCATTGTGTCAAACAACAAAGAAAGACTGAATACTCTAATTATAATAATGACACGAGAGAATATTAATGATGTATTGTATGTACCAACATTGCTGTAATATTTCTCATTGATGCCTTTTACACCTTTTCTGTACCTTTGATAAAAAGAATAATAATAAAAAAAAAAAATAGGACTCCAAAAAGAGGTGGTGATAAAGTTGAGTTAACAGAGAAACAAGAAATGTATTGGATTTTCAAATTTAGGACACGTCTACCTTTTGGTTTAACTCTACCTAGGATTTAATTAAATACTGCCATTGATAATAAGTAGTGCTCATGTGAAGAACAGTTTCTATTTGGAGTATTTCTTTGAATACTATTTCAAACATTACTATGACATCATTCAGTGTTTCACCAATAGGAAACAGTTTATCCTCTTATAAGAGTGATTTGAAGGTAAATTTATCAGGGCTATGTGTAAGGCGTGACAGCCGAAATGCGTCAGCCTTTCTGTGATGTCTTTTGTCTGTGACCCCTGATTTTATGGATATGTTTATGTAATAAAGTTTTGGACTTTTTATACATAAAAAAAAAATAAAAAAAATAAAATAAAAAAATGTGTATATATATATATATATATATATATATATATATATATATACACATATACACACATATATAGCCCAATTCCCTTCTTTATAAGTGGTAATAAATTTAACCCTACTGGGGATATCCTTCTTATTCTCCATGGTTCAAAAGTTCCTTCCTATCCATAGCTGATACTTTCGTCTTTGCTTCCTGTAATATTTTCTGATCAAACTTCTGGTCTAGAATGGAAATGTATTTTTATAATCTTCCTTAGAAAAGTGCAATTACACTAAACCTTTAGCTATTGCTTTACAGGGATATTATTTTTCTAGATCTTAAGATGGCCCCTTTTGGCACTTAAAAAAAACTTTTTTATCTGTTGTTTTTCTGTAATTCCTACAAGCAATCTTACTATCCTCAGTGTGAAAATAATAAATTAAATCTAAAAATGTCATATCAGTTAAAATTATCATCAATCTTTAAATTAAAGTCATTATTATTATTATTCAAATGACTGATAAAACTTCGACCCTCCACTTCTGTTCCACCCCATATGACAATAATATCGTCTATATAGCGAGAATAATGTATTCTAATTATTCTCAAAGGGTTTAATGTTTCAGAATGACTGCTTTTCAAATTTGTGCCTATATAAAGTGCATAAGTCCATTGCAGCCCTCTTAATTTGCCTATAAAACTTTTTCAAATTCTAAAAAAGTTTATGTTCGAGAATGAAACATCAACCATCCAGAATAAGTTGCAAAAGTAATGCTGAAATATTCTATCTAGAGAAGGCAACTAACTGCACCTATACATTTCCCATGAGGGATACAGGGATATAACGAGGACACATCACATGTAATCTATTTATAATTTGTTCCCCAATTTTTTCCTTCTAATTTAACTAAAGGTTGTTGAGAGAGAAATAAATAAATAATAATAAAACAAAATTACATTATCTATGTAGATGGATAGAATGAGGGACCCAATGCCAGAAACAAAATCGCTCGCCCCAGTGTATTTTGTAAATTCTTATGGATTTTGGGGAGATGGGAAAAAATAAATAAATAAAATCACCATTTTTGAAAAAGGTTCCAATAAAAATGTATATTCATTCACATTAATATCTAAATTGACCTTTGCTACATGTAGTAAAGTTGTTATCTTTTAACAAAGGGCATGTAATTATATCTCCCAAAAGATTACAAGCTTCAGCCAAATAATCAGTTTGATTCTGCACAACTACACCCCCTCCCTTATCCACTGGCCGTATAACAATACGAGTATCCTCAGATAACCTTTCTACAGATTTCCTTTCTGTAGGGGTGAGATTGTTGTTAAACCGTTTGTCATGTGATTGGGAGAAAACACGGTTTAAAGGGACACTGAACCCAAATTTTTTCTTTCGTGATTCAGATAGAGCATGACATTTTGAGCAACTTTATCATTTACTCCTATTATCAAATTTTCTTTATTCTCTTGGTATCTTTATTTGAAATGCAAGAATGTAAGTTTAGATGCCGGACCATTTTTGGTGAACAACCTGGTTTGTTCTTGCTGATTGGTGGATAAATTCATCCACCAATAAAAAAGTGCTGTCCACAGTTCTGCGTACCAACCACAGTAGCAACTACAGTAGCCTGCGTACCAACCACAGTAGCAACTACAGTAGCCTGCGTACCAACCACAGTAGCACCTACAGTAGCCTGCGTACCAACCACAGTAGCAACTACAGTAGCCTGCGTACCAACCACAGTAGCCTGCGTACCAACCACAGTAACAACTACAGTAGCCTACGTACCAACCACAGTAGCACCTACAGTAGCCTGCGTACCAATCACAGAAGCACCTACAGTAGCCTGCGTACCAACCACAGTACCAACTACAGTAGCCTGCGTACCAACCACAGTAGCCTGCGTATTAAACACAGTAGTATGTGTGAGTTTAGACAGTGTTCAGCCCACTAAATAGGTGCTGGGGAGGATTTTACTGACTGCCTGGATATAATTTAAGTCAATATTATTCTAAAATGAGCCAATATTAAATCTTTTCAATGTTGATTGCACAAAATATCATTAAAAGGTATTGAATTATGCAATTATTTTGTGCTTTGGATAGTCAAAGGGACATAAAACAAATGTTTTCTCTCATTTTTCAGAAAGATAATACAATTTTAAACAACTTTCCAATTGACTTCTATTATCGAATTATCTTCATGCTCTTGGTATCCTTTGATGAAGAAACAGCAATGCACATGTGAGCCAATAACATATGGGCAGCAACCAATCATCTGCTCTTGATCCTATCTGGGTATGCTTTTCGACAAAGGATAATATGAGCATGAAGCTAATTAGATAATAGAAGTAAAATTGGTAAGGTGTTTAAATTGCTGCTCTCTCTAAATCATGAAATAAAGAAAATGGGTTTAATATCCCTTTAATTTGTACAGCAGAAAATGTGATACTCGAATGTAATACACTGCCCCCACCGGCTACTTTTAAAAGTGTGTGTGGACAGAGATACAGACACACAGAGATACAGACACACACACAGATACAGACACACACAGATACACACACACACCCACACACAGATACACACACACACAGAGATACACAGACACACAGAGATACACAGACACACAGATACACCCACACACCCACACACAGATACACACACACACACAGATACAGACACACACAGATACACACACACACCCACACACAGATACACACACACAGAGACACACAGAGATACACAGATACACACACACACACACACACAGATACACACGCACACAGAGATACACAGACACACCCACACACAGATACACACACACACAGAGATACACAGACACACACACACAGATACACAGACACACACACAGAGATACACAGACACACACACACACACAGATACACAGACACAGAGATACACAGACACACAGAGATACAGACACACACACACACAGAGATACACAGACACACAGAGATACACAGACACACCCACACACAGATACACACACACACACAGATACACAGACACACAGAGATACAGACACACACACACAGAGATACACAGACACACACACACACACAGATACACAGACACACACACAGATACACAGACACACAGAGATACATACACACACACACAGAGATACACACACACAGACACACAGAGATACACACACACACACACAGAGATACACAGACACACACACAGAGATATACAGACACACAGAGATACACACACATACACAGAGATACACAGACACACACACAGAGAGAGATACACAGACGCACACACAGAGATACAGACACACAGAGATACACACACACAGAGATACAGACACACACACACAGAGATACACAGACACACACACAGAGATACACACACACACACAGAGATACAGACACACACACACACAGAGATACACAGACACACACACAGAGATACACACACACAGAGATACACACACACAGAGATACACACACACAGATACACAGACACACACAGAGATACAGACACACAGAGATACACACACAGACACACACACACAGAGAGATACACACACACAGAGATACACATACACACACAGATATACACACACACAGATATACACACACACAGATACACACACAGAGATACACACACACACACAGAGATACACACACACACAGATACACACACACAGAGATACACAGACACACACAGAGATACAGACACACAGAGATACACACACAGACACACACACACAGAGAGATATACACACACAGAGATACACACACACACAGAGAGATACACACACACAGATATACACACACACAGATACACACACAGAGATACACACACACACACAGAGATACACACACACACAGATATACACACACACAGATACACACACAGAGATACACACACACACACAGATACACACACAGAGATACACACACAGAGATACAGACACACACAGAGATACAGACACACACACAGAGATACACACACACACAGAGATACAGACACACACACAGATACACACACAAACAGACACACACACACAGAGATACACACACACAGAGATACACACACACAGACACACAGAGATACACACACAGACACACACACACACAGAGATACACACACAGAGATACACACACAGACACACACACATACAGAGATACACACACAGAGATACACATACAGAGATACACACACACACACAGATACACACACACAGACACACACACAGAGATACAGACACACACACACACAGAGATACACAGACACACACAGAGATACACAGTCACACACACAGAGATACAGACACACACACACAGATACACAGACACACAGAGATACACACACACACAGAGATACACATACAGAGATGCACACACAGAGATACACACACAGACACACAGATACACACACACACAGATACACACACAGAGAGATACACACACACACACAGAGATACACACACAGAGATACACACACACACACAGAGATACACACACACACACAGAGATACACACACAGAGATACACACAGAGATACACACACACACACAGAGATACACACACACACACACACAGAGATACACACACACACACAGAGATACACACACACACACAGAGATACACACACACACACACAGAGATACACACACAGAGATACACACACAGAGATACACACACAGAGATACACACACACACACACAGAGATACACACACACACACAGACACACAGAGATACACACACACACACACACACACACAGAGATACACACACACACACAGAGATACACACACACACACAGAGATACACACACACAGAGATACACACACAGAGATACACACACAGAGATACACACACAGAGATACACACAGAGATACACACACAGAGATACACACACAGAGATACACACACAGAGATACACACACAGAGGAACACACAGAGATACACACACAGAGATACACACAGAGATACACACACAGAGATACACACACAGAGATACACACACAGAGATACACACACAGAGATACACACAGAGATACACACACAGAGATACACACACAGAGATACACACACAGAGATACACACAGAGATACACACACAGAGATACACACAGAGATACACACACAGAGATACACACACAGAGATACACACACAGAGATACACACAGAGATACGCACACAGAGATACGCACACAGAGATACACACACAGAGATACACACACAGAGATACACACACACACACAGAGATACACACACACAGAGATACACACACACAGACACACACACAGAGATACACACACACAGACACACACAGAGATACACACACACAGACACACACACACACAGAGAGATACAGACACACACACACACAGAGATACACAGACACACACACAGAGATACACAGACACACACACAGAGATACAGACACACACACACACACACACAGATACACAGACACACACACAGAGATACACAGACACACACACACAGAGATACACAGACACACACACACACAGAGATACACAGACACACACACACAGAGATACACAGACACACAGAGATACAGACACACACACACACACACACACACACACAGAGATACACAGACACACACACACACACACACACAGAGATACACAGACACACACACACACACACACACACACACACACAGAGATACACACACACACACACAGATACACAGACACACACAGAGATACAGACACACAGAGATACACACACACACAGACACACAGAGATACACACACACAGAGATACACACACACAGAGATACACACACACAGAGATACACACACACAGAGATACACACACACAGAGATACACACACACACAGAGATACACACACACACACACAGAGATACACAGACACACTCACACACAGACACACAACGATACACACACACAGACACACCGAGATACAGACACACAGAGATACACAGAGATACACAGACACACAGAAATATACAGACACACACACACAGAGATACACAGACACACACACAGAGATACACAGACACACAGAGATATACAGACACACACACACACACAGAGATACACAGACACTCACACACACACACAAACAAAGATACACACACACAGAGATACAGACACACACAGAGATACACAGACACACACACACAGAGATACACAGACACACACACACAGAGATACACAGACACACAGATATATACAGACACACACACACACAGATACACAGACACACACAGAGATACACAGACACACACACACACAGAGATGCACAGACACAGACATAAAGATACAGACACACACACAGAGATACACAGACACACACATAAAGATACAGACACACACACAGAGATACACAGACACACACATAAAGATACAGACACACACACACACACAGAGATACAGACACACACACAGAGATACAGACACACACACAGAGATACACAGACACACACAGAGATACACAGACACACACATAAAGATACAGACACACACACACACAGAAATACAGACACACACACAGATACACAGACACAGAGATACACAGACACACACACACACAGAGATACACAGACACAGATACACAGACACACACAGTCACACACACAGAGATACAGACACACACAGAGATACACAGACACACACACAGAGATACACAGACACACAGAGATACACACACACAGAGATACACACACACAGAGATACACACACACAGAGATACACACACACAGAGATACACACACACACAGAGATACACACACACACACACAGAGATACACAGACACACTCACACACAGACACACAAAGATACACACACACAGACACACCGAGATACAGACACACAGAGATACACAGACACACAGAAATATACAGACACACACACACATAGATACACAGACACACACACAGAGATACACAGACACACAGAGATATACAGACACACACACACACACAGAGATACACAGACACTCACACACACACACAAACAAAGATACACACACACAGAGATACAGACACACACAGAGATACACAGACACACACACACAGAGATACACAGACACACAGAGATATACAGACACACACACACAGATACACAGACACACACAGAGATACACAGACACACACACACACAGAGATGCACAGACACAGACATAAAGATACAGACACACACACAGAGATACACAGACACACACATAAAGATACAGACACACACACAGAGATACACAGACACACACATAAAGATACAGACACACACACACACAGAGATACAGACACACACACAGAGATACAGACACACACACAGAGATACACAGACACACACAGAGATACACAGACACACACATAAAGATACAGACACACACACACACAGAAATACAGACACACACACAGATACACAGACACAGAGATACACAGACACAGATACACAGACACACACAGTCACACACACAGAGATACAGACACACACAGAGATACACAGACACACACACAGAGATACACAGACACACAGAGATACACAGAAACACACACAGAGCTACACAGACACACAGAGATACACACACACAGAGATACACAGACACACACACAGAGCTACACAGACACACACAGAGATACACACACAGAGATACACACACACAGAGATATACAGACACAGAGATACACAGACACACACACAGATACACAGACACAGAGATACACAGACACACACACACAGAGATGCACAGACACAGACATAAAGATACAGACACACACACAGAGATACACAGACACACACATAAAGATACAGACACACACACAGAGATACACAGACACACACATAAAGATACAGACACACACACACACACAGAGATACAGACACACACACAGAGATACACAGGCCCATTTATCAAGCTCCGTATGGAGCTTGAAGGGCCGTGTTTCTGGCGAGTCTGAAGACTCGCCAGAAACACAAGTTATGAAGCAGCGGTCTAAAGACCGCTGCTTCATAACCCTGTCCGCCTGCTCTGAGCAGGCGGACAGGAACCGCCGGAAATCAACCCGATCGAATACGATCGGGTTGATTGACAGCTCCCTGCTGGCGGCCGATTGGCCGCGAGTCAGCAGGGGGCGGCGTTGCACCAGCAGCTCTTGTGAGCTGCTGGTGCAATGTTAAATGTGGAGAGCGTATTGCTCTCCGCATTTAGCGAGGTCTTGCGGACCTGATCCGCAGTGTCGGATCAGGTCCGCAAGCCCTTTGATAAATGGGCCCCACAGACACACACACAGAGATACACAGACACACACAGAGATACACAGACACACACATAAAGATACAGACACACACACACACACACACAGAAATACAGACACACACACAGATACACAGACACAGAGATACACAGACACACACACACAGAGATACACAGACACAGATACACAGACACACACAGTCACACACACAGAGATACAGACACACACAGAGATACACAGACACACACACAGAGATACACAGACACACAGAGATACACAGAAACACACACAGAGCTACACAGACACACAGAGATACACACACACAGAGATACACAGACACACACACAGAGCTACACAGACACACACAGAGATACACACACAGAGATACACACACACAGAGATATACAGACACAGAGATACACAGACACACACACAGATACACAGACACAGAGATACACAGACACACATACACAGACACAGATACACAGACACACACAGTCACACACACAGAGATACAGACACACACAGAGATACACAGACACACACAGTCACACACACAGAGATACACAGACACACAGAGCTACACAGACACACACAGAGATACACACACACACAGAGATACACACACAGAGATACACAGACACACAGAGATACACAGACACACAGAGATACACACACACACACACAGATACACACACAGAGATACACACACACAGATACACACACAGAGATACACAGACACACACACACACAGAGATACACAGACACACACACACACAGAGATACACAGACACACCCACACACAGAGATACACACACACACACACAGAGATACACAGACACACACACAGAGACACACACAGAGATACACAGACACACACACAGATACACAGACACACACACACAGAGATACACAGACACACACTCAGAGATACACAGACATACACACACACACACACACAGAGATACACAGACACACACACAGAGACACACACAGAGATACACAGACACACACACAGAGACACACACACAGATACACAGACACACACACACAGAGATACACAGACATACACAGACACACACACAGAGATACACAGACACACACACAGCGATACACAGACACACACACAGACACGCACACACAGAGATACACAGACACAGAGATACACAGACACACACACACACAGATACACAGACACACACACACAGAGATACACAGACACATACACACAGATACACAGACACACACACACACAGATACACACAAACACACACAGATACACACAGAGATACACAGACACAGTGATACACAGAGACAGAGCTACAGCATAATCTATGACGTTATTACACAGTAACATTTTAGGAGCTGCAGGTTCCTAATTAATCCAGTTTAATCCCGTCATAATCTGCCCAGTTATTGTCACACAGAATATAGATCTGCTCTATGTGGCTACGCCGTGTGTTTCCCCAGCTCTTGCATGCAGCCGGTCACCAACTCACCAGTACAAGTAGTACGCCAGGGCCAGTGCAAACAGGGTGGCACAGACTCCGGAGAAAAGACACACGGCTGACTGATTAGCTGGCATCTTGAGCGATTTCAGTAACGTCAGAAAGCTGACAGTATCACACGTGAGGCTCCAGGCATGTCATCCGGTGAGGTTCTGCGCCTCTATATGTGGCGTGCCGGCTCCTCTCTGGTATGCCGGCTTCTCTCTCTGCGTAGGGGTCTCTCCCTGCAAGTTCTCCTCTAGTGTACAGCATATACCGACGTGACAGGTGAGACTCTGGCTAAGCTCAGAAAATCCTTAAGGATTAAGATTGTGCTCAGAGAGAAATCTGTTTATTCAGCAGAACCTCTCCAGAGAAAGAGACAAAGGGAGGGAAGCCACCCCCTCCTCCAATATGACTGACCAAAGCATTATCATAAAGCTAGTGCAGGGAACCCAAACACTGAGACGTGTAATATGTACTTATACAAAGTCATGTAGTTAACAAAACAGGTGCAACGTCCCCCAAGTGAGGGACAGAAGGCAGAGCCTAGCTCAGGCACCATCCCCAAGTGAGGGACAGAAGGCAGAGCCTAGCGCAAGCTCCGCCCCCAGGTGAGAGACAGAAGGCAGAGTCTAGCGCAAGCTCCGGCCCCAGGTGAGAGACAGAAGGCAGATCCTAGTGCAAGCCCCGCCCCCAGGTGACAGAAGGCAGAGCCTAGTGCAAGCCTTGCCCCCAGGTGACAGAAGGCAGAGCCTAGTGCAAGCCCCGCCCCCAGGTGAGCAAACACCGGGCCTAGTGCAAGCCCCGCCCCCAGGTGAACCAGAACAAAGGGTCTAGTGCAAGCCCCACCCCCAGGTGAGCCAGAACAAAGGGTTTCTCTAATACAACAAACTTACTTGCACACCATATACACACAGTATAATTTAGTACTGCACAAAAAAACAAACAAAAAAACCCCACGCATTTAAAGTAGGGGTGCGCATCTTCACTGGTCTCACGATTCGATTTGATTACGATTATCCTGTTAACGATTCGATTCCACGATGCATCACGATTCATCACGATTACTGCCTATTTATGCCCATGATTTAAATTTTTCAGCAAAAAAATTCAAGCAGTCGAAATAAATGTTTTATTTTATTAGCTCAAAAAAGGACACTATTCCTCATGTGGCAAAGTCTGATCACAGCAGACAACAACAGTATTTATAGAACAGTAAATACTAAATAAATGGCAATATGGCATCAAACTGTAGTATTGTAAAAAGTGCAGTGCTCGCAGTGTACTTCTTCAATAAAAGAAAATATTTAAATGTATATAGAATACAAATACAGTCACTAGTATAAACAAACATAAATAAATGTCTAACCTATCTATGTTGGTTTTAATGTAATGTCTATTTACTTAGTAATAATAATAGACATTACATTAAAACCAAAAGAGGTAGGTTAAGCTTAAGTTACCACCATTACCTACCAATACCATTATTATTTGTGTGAAAATGGTCATCCTCAGAAAACAAAACCTAAATCCCTTATATGCGGTACAATAAATTACAGGTGTGCCACTGCCTTCATGACTGGCAAACATCACGTGAATCTGGAACACAGCACACACACATATACAGTTACAGTAGTAGTACTATAGACAATTAAAACAAGTAGCATTGAACTTAACTATAACTACTAGTTTCTTGATTATCTTTATGGGATCACAAATATATATTTACTTAGTGTTAAAGCAGTACACCTACACACACAACTGAACACACACAGTCACACACACAACTGAACACACACAGTCACACACACACAACTGAACACACACAGTCACACACACACACAACTGAACACACACACACAACTGAACACACACAGTCACACACACACAACTGAACACACACACACACACAACTGAACACATACAGTCACACACACACACACAACTGAACGCACACACACAACTGAACACACACAGTCACACACACACACAACTGAACACACACAGTCACACACACACAACTGAACACACACACAACTGAACACACACAGTCACACACCTACACACACAACTGAACACACACAGTCACACACACACAACTGAACACACACAGTCACACACCTACACACACAACTGAACACACACAGTCACACACACACACACAACTGAACACACACACAGTCACACACAACTGAACACACACACACATAACTGAACACACACACAACTGAACACACACACACAACTGAAAACACACAGTCACACACACACACACAACTGAAAACACACAGTCACACACACACAACTGAACACACACAGTCACACACACACAACTGAACACACACACACAACTGAACAGACACAGTCACACACACACAACTGAACACACACAGTCACACACACACACAACTGAACACACAGTCACACACACACACAACTGAACACACACAGTCACACACACAACTGAACACACAGTCACACACACACACACAACTGAACACACACAGTCACACACACACACAACTGAACACACAGTCACACACACACACAACTGAACACACACAGTCACACACACACAACTGAACACACACACACACACACAACTGAACACACACACACACACACAACTGAACACACACAGTCACACACAAACAAACAATACAAAAAAAACACAGACATCAAGGAGTAAATCATGGTGATGAAAGGGTGGCACACACATGAGGTGTGTGTGCTTTATTTTTGTATTGTGTTGTGTGTGTGTGTGCTGCTGTGTACTGTTACAGTATATTTGTGATCCAATAAATATTTACTCAAGGTTTTAAGCTTCAATTTACGATTTATTCTGTCAAGCCTTTTCCTTCCCCTAACAGTGGTTTGGCTTTAGTGGTCTCTGGAGTACCTGTTTAGGATTCATTAGTAGAGGCGCTGACTGGCGGCGGCGGGTGGTGGTGGTTAACTGGTTAACCCCTACAGATCTGCCTGGATGGGATGGCAAATTGGCAATGGCATGGGATCATATGATATCTTTCTTAAAGGGTCTATTTATAATAGACACTTTTTAGTGTGAATAATCCCTTATGCAATATGCACTCACTGCATTGCAAACAATACAATATATTACAGGGGTGCTGTAAACAATAGCACAACATCTACAAAACAGAGCACTTCCTGACTGGCAAACATCACACAGTAACTAGAAGTAGTAATATACATCACAACAAGTAGCATTGAACTACTAGATTAACTTGATTATCTTTATGGGATCACAAATATATTGTTACACAACACACACAGCACACACAGTCAAACAATACCAAAAACACACATCATAGAGAGTGAATCATGGTGAAGAAAGGGTGACACGCACACATGTGTGTGTTGTTTCTTTTGTATTGTTTGTGTGTGTGTGACTGACAGTGAGTGACGTGGTCGTGTAGTATATTTGTGATCCAACAAAGATTTACTCAAGGTTTTAAGCTTCAATTTTCAAAAAGCTATAAAGCTATAACATTAACAAATATAAAATAACTTAATAACAATACTCCACTGGGCAGTGGGGCACACAGCCCTTTCTGGATGTGCCAAAAAACATTAAATATAAACCTGAATCACAGAATTATGGAATATGTAGGTTTTTCTGTAAGAACACTAGTTGATCCACATGGTTTAAGGGTGCTTCTTTTTGCCGTTACCACATCTCCTGCAGTGGAGAAAACCCGCTCTGCAGACACGCTTGTGCCTGGGATACACAAGTATCGCTTTGACAAATGAGAGAGGAGGGGAAATATGACCTCATGTACATGCCACCAGTTCAAAGGGTCTTCAGTGAGAGGCAGAGATGGGGCTTTACAATATTTCTCTATTTCCTCTTCAGCCTTGCCATAGGGGGTCTTGGGTTCTATTGTACCTTCAGTGTCAGTGAAAGACTGTCCCAGCAGTCATGAGCAGCGATGTGGACTTTCTTTTGGGAGGAGAAGGGTTATCCTCCTCGATGGGTGATTCTTCTTCCAGAGTTTCTTTTCCCTCAGGCAGTGGCACTTCATCCACGTTTGTCCTCCTAGGTGTAACTGTAGTACACTCAATCTGTGTTTGAACAAAAGAATAGAAAATAGCATTCATTATTACCTCTAGCAGCCAGCTAATGCTATGTGCTCAGTAATGCAACAGCTCACATCTATTAGGAGGAGGAAAGTTGACTGTGGCGTTTAGAACTGTCTTATATAAACCTTGTACTCGTTAAACTAGCTACTAAGCTACTGCTGCTAGCTAAGCCTATTTTGTTATGAATGTTATGTTTTATGTTTGTTTTAATTTTATACATTTTTCAAGAAACATGATGCAATTAATTAAAATTACCTCCAAGGATGCAGCCTCCTCAGTCACTCCTCTGTATATTTCCAATCTCTCCTCCTCTGTGAGAATAAAAGGCAGTCCCTTAAAACGAGGATCCAGGGCAGAGGCTGTATAAAGTATCTTCTTCTCTGCCTCACTGCTGTACCTCTTCAGGAGATCTGTTTTGATGGCATTCTTGATCTCATGGATCATGGGTGTGTCTCCCATGGTGTCTGTCATGTTCTGGAGCAGTTGTGCATTTAGAGGGGCAATGAGAGAAACAGTTGGATTGCGCTCTTCTGACATCAGTGTGGTTGCATCTTTCATTGGCTTTAATGCACTCACAGCATCCTCTGCATTTGACACATCTGTTTCGTTGAGAGTGCAGAGAGCTGACTCACTTTTTCTGACTTCTGGAGACAACAATGTGGCACAGATTGCAGGTTGCTGTTCTAAGAACCTCTCGACCATGTCATATGAGCTGTTCAACTTTGTTGTCACATCAGTTATCAGCTTATGATTCTTCAGGCCAAGACATTTCTGTTTTTCTTTCAGACAGTGGTTTGCTGTAGTGCTGCGGTGAAAAAATGTTGCTATTCGTCGCACTCTGCCTAAAAGCCTGGAGAGCGTGGCCACTTTCAGCGCCCGCTGGGACGCGAGATTCAGTGTATGGGTGAAGCATTTTACATGCGCGAATTTTCCAACTTGAGCAGCAACCATAATGTTCGACGCATTGTCGGTCACAAGCACTACAGATTTATCGGACAGCTGCCATTCTTCCACGACACGAGACAGTAGCTCCGCCAGATGAGCACCCGTGTGAGACTCATAAACTGCACTCGTTTGCAGCACATGCGACAAGATCTGCCAGTCCTTGCTAACGTAATGTGCAGTTACTGTAACATAAGACTCCGTCATGACTGAAGTCCATGAATCACACGTTATTGAGACTCGACTGGCTTGGCTCATTGATACAATTACCTGAGCTTTGGTTTCGTGGTAGAGTGCAGGTATAACGTTTTCTGTAAAGTGACTGCGTGACGGGATCTTATAACGTGGCTCTAGAGTCTTCAACAGGTTGTGAAACCAGAGGTTTTCCACAACAGAGTAAGGCCGTAGGTCCTTCGCTATGAAAGTTGCCACAGCTTTGGTTATTCTCTTCCCTTTTTCAGAGTTGGGCGGCAAAGTTGACAGCATTGCATCAATTCTTGGCTGAGCTAGGCTTGTTATTTCCTTGGCACTGGCAGTGGTGGCAGGTGTTAGCATCTCAGAGTGAAAACGGCTAACGTGATTTCTCAAGTTAGTAGTATTCCCTAGGTATTTAATTTTTGTGTGACAGGCTTTACAAACCGCGTGTGTCTTGTCCAATTCGCACTTTCCAGTCTGTTCATAAAATCCAAAATGTGCCCAGATGCTTGCTTTTAAAATGCTAGGTGCATTTTTTATCTCTCTTTCTTTTTGGTCTCCTTCTGTCATTTTAGCATGACATGTACGTAATGTGTGACGGATGATGTCAACATCAAACTCTGTCAGTGTTACTCACTAATGTGTGTAGTCTGTGTGTGTGTGACTTACTAATGTCTGTAGTCTGTGTGTATGTTACTGACTAATGTGTGTAGTCTGTGTGTGTGTGTGTGTGTGACTGACTAATGTGTGTAGTCTGTGTGTGTGTGACTGACTAATGTGTGTAGTCTGTGTGTGTGTGACTGACTAATGTGTGTAGTCTGTGTGTGTGTGACTGACTAATGTGTGTAGTCTGTGTGTGTGTGTGACTGACTAATGTGTGTAGTCTGTGTGTGTGTGACTGACTAATGTGTGTAGTCTGTGTGTGTGTGACTGACTAATGTGTGTAGTCTGTATGTGTGTGACTGACTAATGTGTGTAGTCTGTGTGTGTGTGACTGACTAATGTGTGTAGTCTGTGTGTGTGTGTGTGTGTGTGTGACTGACTAATGTGTGTAGTCTGTGTGTGTGTGACTGACTAATGTGTGTAGTCTCTGTGTGTGTGACTGACTAATGTGTGTAGTCTGTGTGTGTGACTGACTAATGTGTGTAGTCTGTGTGTGTATGACTGACTAATGTGTGTAGTCTGTGTGTATGACTGACTAATGTGTGTAGTCTGTGTGTCTGTGTGTGTGTGACTGACTAATGTGTGTAGTCTGTGTGTGGTCTGTGTGTATGACTGACTAATGTGTGTAGTCTGTATGTGTGTGACTGACTAATGTGTGTAGTCTGTGTGTGTGTGTGACTGACTAATGTGTGTAGTCTGTGTGTATGTGACTGACTAATGTGTGTAGTCTGTGTGTGTGTGACTGACTAATGTGTGTAGTCTGTGTGTGTGTGACTGACTAATGTGTGTAGTCTGTGTGTGTGACTGACTAATGTGTGTAGTCTGTGTGTGTGTGACTGACTAATGTGTGTAGTCTGTGTGTGACTAATGTGTGTAGTATGTGTGTGTGTCTGTGTGGGTGACTGACTAATATGTGTAGTCTGTGTGTGACTAATGTGTGTAGTCTGTGTGGGTGACTGACTAATGTGTGTAGTCTGTGTGTGTGCGACTGACTAATGTGTGTAGTCTGTGTGTGTGCGACTAACTAATGTGTGTAGTCTGTGTGTGTGCCACTGACTAATGTGTGTAGTCTGTGTGTGTGACTGACTAATGTGTGTAGTCTGTGTGTGTGCGACTGACTAATGTGTGTAATCTGTGTGTGTGTGTGTGACTGACTAATGTGTGTAGTCTGTGTGTGTGCGACTGACTAATGTGTGTAGTCTGTGTGTGTGCGACTGACTAATGTGTTTAGTCTGTGTGTGTGCAACTAATGTGTGTAGTCTGTGTGTGTGCGACTGACTAATGTGTGTAGTCTGTGTGTGTGCGACTGACTAATGTGTGTAGTCTGTGTGTGTGTAACTGACTAATGTGTGTAGTCTGTGTGTGTGTGACTGACTGATGCATGTGGTCTGTGTGTGTGCGACTGACTAAAGTGTGTAGTCTGTGTGTGTGTGACTGACTAATGTGTGTAGTCTGTGTGTGTGTGTGTGACTGACTAATGTGTGTAGTCTGTGTGTGTGTGTGACTGACTAATGTGTGTAGTCTGTGTGTGTGTGACTGACTAATGTGTGTAGTCTGTGTGTGTGTGTGACTGACTAATGTGTGTAGTCTGTGTGTGTGTGTGTGTGTGTGACTGACTAATGTGTGTAGTCTGTATGTGTGTGACTGACTAATGTGTGTAGTCTGTGTGTGTGTGACTGACTAATGTGTGTAGTCTGTGTGTGTGTGACTGACTAATGTGTGTAGTCTCTGTGTGTGTGACTGACTAATGTGTGTAGTCTGTGTGTGTGACTGACTAATGTGTGTAGTCTGTGTGTGTATGACTGACTAATGTGTGTAGTCTGTGTGTATGACTGACTAATGTGTGTAGTCTGTGTGTGTGTGTGACTGACTAATGTGTGTAGTCTGTGTGTGGTCTGTGTGTATGACTGACTAATGTGTGTAGTCTGTGTGTGTGTGTGACTGACTAATGTGTGTAGTCTGTGTGTGTGTGTGTGTGTGTGTGACTGACTAATGTGTGTAGTCTGTATGTGTGTGACTGACTAATGTGTGTAGTCTGTGTGTGTGTGACTGACTAATGTGTGTAGTCTGTGTGTGTGTGACTGACTAATGTGTGTAGTCTGTGTGTGTGTGACTGACTAATGTGTGTAGTCTGTGTGTGACTAATGTGTGTAGTATGTGTGTGTGTCTGTGTGGGTGACTGACTAATATGTGTAGTCTGTGTGTGACTAATGTGTGTAGTCTGTGTGGGTGACTGACTAATGTGTGTAGTCTGTGTGTGTGTGACTGGCTAATGTGTGTAGTCTGCGTGTGTGCGACTGACTAATGTGTTTAGTCTGTGTGTGTGCGACTGACTAATGTGTGTAGTCTGTGTGTGCGACTAACTAATGTGTGTAGTCTGTGTGTGTGCCACTGACTAATGTGTGTAGTCTGTGTGTGTGTGACTGACTAATGTGTGTAATCTGTGTGTGTGTGTGTGTGTGTGACTGACTAATGTGTGTAGTCTGTGTGTGTGCGACTGACTAATGTGTGTAGTCTGTGTGTGTGCGACTGACTAATGTGTTAAGTCTGTGTGTGTGCAACTAATGTGTGTAGTCTGTGTGTGTGCGACTGACTAATGTGTGTAGTCTGTGTGTGTGCGACTGACTAATGTGTGTAGTCTGTGTGTGTGTAACTGACTAATGTGTGTAGTCTGTGTGTGTGCGACTGACTAATGTGTGTAGTCTGTGTGTGTGTGACTGACTGATGTGTGTGGTCTGTGTGTGTGCGACTGACTAATGTGTGTAGTCTGTGTGTGTGTGTGTGTGTGACTGACTAATGTGTGTAGTCTGTGTGTGTGTGACTGACTAATGTGTGTAGTCTGTGTGTGTGTGACTGCCTAATGTGTGTAGTCTGTGTGTGTGTGTGTGTGACTGACTAATGTGTGTAGTCTGTGTGTGTGTGACTGACTAATGCATGTAGTCTGTGTGTGTGTGACTGACTAATGTGTGTAGTCTGTGTGTGTGTGACTGACTAATGTGTGTAGTCTGTGTGTGTGTGTGTGTGTGTGTGTGTGTGACTGACTAATGTGTGTAGTCTGTGTGTGTGTGACTGACTAATGTGTGTAGTCTGTGTGTGTGTGACTAATGTGTGTAGTCTGTGTGTGTGTGACTGACTAATGTGTGTAGTCTGTGTGTGTGACTAATGTGTGTAGTCTGTGTGTGTGTGACTGACTAATGTGTGTAGTCTGTGTGTGTGTGACTGACTAATGTGTATAGTCTTTGTGTGTGTGTGACTGACTAATGTGTGTAGTCTGTGTGTGTGTGTGACTGACTAATGTGTGTAGTCTGTGTGTGTGTGTGTGACTAATGTGTGTAGTCTGTGTGTATGTGACTGACTAATGTGTGTAGTCTGTGTGTGTGTGACTGACTAATGTGTGTAGTCTGTGTGTGTGTGTGTGTGTGACTGACTAATGTGTGTAGTCTGTGTGTATGTGACTGACTAATGTGTGTAGTCTGTCTGTGTGTGACTGAATAATGTGTGTAGTCTGTGTGTATGTGAGTGACTAATGTGTTTAGTCTGTGTGTGTGTGACTGATTAATGTGTGTAGTCTGTATGTGTGTGACTGACTAATGTGTGTAGTCTGTGTGTGTGTGACTGACAAATGTGTGTAGTCTGTATGTGTGTGACTGACTAATGTGTGTAGTCTGTATGTGTGTGACTGACTAATGTGTGTAGTCTGTATGTGTGTGACTGACTAATGTGTGTAGTCTGTGTGTGTGTGACTGACTAATGTGTGTAGTCTGTGTGTGTGTGACTGACTAATGTGTGTAGTCTGTGTGTGTGCGACTGACTAATGTGTGTAGTCTGTGTGTGTGTGACTGACTAATGTGTGTAGTCTGTGTGTATGTGACTGACTAATGTGTGTAGTCTCTGTGTGTGTGACTGACTAATGTGTGTAGTCTGTGTGTATGTGACTGACTAATGTGTGTAGTCTCTGTGTGTGTATGTGACTGACTAATGTGTGTAGTCTGTGTGTGTGACTGACTAATGTGTGTAGTCTGTGTGTATGTGACTGACTAATGTGTGTAGTCTGTGTGTGTATGTGACTGACTAATGTGTGTAGTCTGTGTGTGACTCACTAATGTGTGTAGTCTGTGTGTGTGTGACTGACTAATGTGTGTAGTCTGTGTGTGTATGTGACTGACTAATGTGTGTAGTCTGTGTGTGTATGTGACTGACAAATGTGTGTAGTCTGTGTGTGTGTGACTGACTAATGTGTGTAGTGTGTATGACTGACTAATGTGTGTAGTCTCTGTGTGTGTGACTGACTAATGTGTGTAGTCTGTGTGTGTGTGACTGACTAATGTGTGTAGTGTGTATGACTGACTAATGTGTGTAGTCTCTGTGTGTGTGACTGACTAATGTGTGTAGTCTGTGTGTGTGTGACTGACTAATGTGTGTAGTCTGTGTGTGTATGACTGACTAATGTGTGTAGTCTGTGTGTGTGTGACTGACTAATGTGTGTAGTCTGTGTGTGTGTGACTGACTAAAGTGTGTAGTGTGTGTGACTGACTGATGTGTGTAGTCTGTGTGTGTGTGACTGACTAATGTGTGTAGTCTGTGTGTGTGTGACTGACTAATGTGTGTAGTCTGTGTGTGTGTGACCGACCTGACCAATCATTTCATGACCATTTCATGTGATATGGAGTTTCATAAATAAATACAAATGAATATAAAGCACAATAATGTTCATGAGCATTTTGAAAAAACATCTAGAGGGGCCTGTGATTTCACTGTGATAATGAGGTTTTTTTTTAATTTCTAGTAGAAATTCTCTTTAACTATTTACTATTAAGTTTCTCACCGTAGGACTTCGTCTCCCTCTCCCACAAAATAAAAATGAGCCCGCTGTGTTGTGTACTCAGAGTCGTCACCATCACTTAGGCACCAGTCCTCCTAGTGCGTGCAGCACTTTCAGAGACCGCCCATTAGCAGCCCCGTTGCTTTATTGGCGACGAGACGTCAGACGCTAGTGTACTGCGTTAGTTAGAAGTACCGCGCACTTTCTCTATATTTGTCCTGAGGCGGGGTCACGTGAATCGATTCGCGCCCTTCACTGCATTGGTGCAGAATCGTTTCATGCTGCATCGTGATGCATCGCACATACGATTATTTTCAGCACCCCTAATTTAAAGGGACATCAAGACAAAACTAAAATCAATGTATTTCACTTTGAACAGAAGCATTTTTACAAAGTACTTCTATTAGCAACAGTGTTTCTAGTAAAAGCTATCAATGTTAGTCATTGCCAAAATACAAGGGTTGCGCCTAGAGCAGAGTTTCAAAATGCTGCTACATGAAGTATATTTAGATATGCTCCACATCACTTAAAGGGACAGTTACCACCTTGTAATTACAAGGCATGTCTGTAGTGACCAAGTCTATAACAAAATTACTTATCAATAGCCAAACTCTGCTTTACCTTAGAGGAGCCCATTAGACCACAGACAATGCAGTTGTTATCTGATAAAGCCATATGTAGAAGGGTTAGCCTTGAGAAGGCAGCAGTTGTATTTCATGTTCTGAAAATTAGAAATTGCTCTATTTACAAAGCTAAAATACATGAAGAGGGGGCAAAATAAATAGCTATACATTACCAAGTAGTATTATTATGCTTAACTAAACATTTTATACCAAAATCTCAGTGTTCACAGTCCCTTTAAATCAGTGATAGCTTCTACTACAGTGGTATAATGTGATCCATGTACATTTCATGTTTGGCCAGAACGTCCCTTTAATTTGTCATCTTACAGAGCTTTACTGATAAAACATAACAAATGATAGTGAGCTTGTGCACTTCTGTAACCGTCCCCATGAAGTAGCAGGGTTAAAGACAAGTAAGCACAATGTACTCCAGCTGCTCAGGCAGAATATGCACACGTGTAGAGGTAAATTACATGAAAAGGGGACAAAATAAACACATTATGTACAGGAGGAGGATATCATTATGTATTTAACGCACTAATCACAAATGAGTCTAATGAGAACAGGACACAAAATAATAAATATAATCTCTTATCAAATCATAAACCAGAGCTATTAACTGGATCCTGAATGGGTAAAGCTCACTGGCAGACGGACACAGTGCCCTCTCACCCACACACCCTTGTCCCTCTTATCTAGTGAAGGCCGCTCTTATCTGCGCTGCCAAAGTCTCAGCAACGAAAATAACAGTCTTAGGCAGACGGCACAGGGCAAGGAGGTGCAACTAGCAGGTTATGAGGAGAAAATGACACAAATACAAAAGTACAAGCAGCAGGTCATGAGGACATCTGGGTGAGATATGGGTTAGATAGTACGGCTATTTAATACCAGCAGGTGATGAGGGCACCTGGGTGAGATATGGGTTAGATAGTACGGCTATTTAATACCAGCAGGTGATGAGGGCATCTGGGTGAGATATGGGTTAGATAGTACGGCTATTTAATACCAGCAGGTGATGAGGGCACCTGGGTGAGATATGGGTTAGATAGTACGGCTATTTAATGCCAGCAGGTGATGAGGGCATCTGGGTGAGATATGGGTTAGATAGTACGGCTATTTAATACTAGCAGGTGATGAGGGCACCTGGGTGAGTTATGGGTTAGATAGTACGACTATTTAATACCAGCAGGTGATGAGGGCACCTGGGTGAGATATGGGTGAGGTAACACATTGGTTAGATAGTACGGCTATTTAATACCAGCAGGCGATGAGGGCACCTGGGTGAGATATGGGTGAGGTAACACATTGGTTAGATAGTACGGCTATTTAATACCAGCAGGTGATGAGGGCATCTGGGTGAGATATGGGTTAGATAGTACGGCTATTTAATACCAGCAGGTGATGAGGGCATCTGGGTGAGTTCTGGGTTAGATAGTACGGCTATTTAATACCAGCAGGTGATGAGGGCACCTGGGTGACATATGGGTGAGGTAACACATGGGTTAGATAGTACGGCTATTTAATACCAGCAGGTGATGAGGGCATCTGGGTGAGATATGGGTTAGATAGTACAGCTATTTAATACCAGCAGGTTATGAGGGCATCTGGGTGAGATATGGGTGAGGTAACACATGAGAAGATGGTACAGACGGCTATTTAATACCAGCAGGTGATGAGGGCATCTGGGTGAGATATGGGTGGGGTAACACATGAGAAGATGGTACAGACGGCTATTTAATACCAGCAGGTGATGAGGGCATCTGGGTGAGATATGGGTGGGGTAACACATGGGAAGAAGGTACAGTCATCTATTTAATACCAGCAAGTGATGAGGGCATCTGGGTGAGATATGGGTTAGATAGTACGGCTATTTAATGCCAGCAGGTGATGAGGGCATCTGGGTGAGATATGGGTTAGATAGTACGGCTATTTAATGCCAGCAGGTGATGAGGGCATCTGGGTGAGATATGGGTTAGATAGTACAGCTATTTAATACCAGCAGGTGATGAGGGCACCTGGGTGAGATATGGGTTAGATAGTACGGCTATTTAATAACAGCAGGTGATGAGGGCATCTGGGTGAGATATGGGTTAGATAGTACGGCTATTTAATACCAGCCGGTGATGAGGGCACCTGGGTGAGATATGGGTTAGATAGTACGGCTATTTAATACCAGCAGGTGATGAGGGCATCTGGGTGAGATATGGGTTAGATAGTACAGCTATTTAATACCAGCAGGTGATGAGGGCATCTGGGTGAGATATGGGTTAGATAGTACCGCTATTTAATACCAGCAGGTGATGAGGGCATCTGGGTGAGATATGGGTTAGATAGTACGGCTATTTAATACCAGCAAGTGATGAGGGTATCTGGGTGAGATATGGGTTAGATAGTACAGCTATTTAATACCAGCAAGTGATGAGGGTATCTGGGTGAGATATGGGTTAGATAGTACAGCTATTTAATACCAGCAGGTGGTGAGGGCAACTGGGTGAGATATGGGTTAGATAGTACAGCTATTTAATACCAGCAGGTGATAAGGGCACCTGGGTGAGATATGGGTTAGATAGTACGGCTATTTAATACCAGCAGGTGATGAGGGCATCTGGGTGAGATATGGGTTAGATAGTACAGCTATTTAATACCAGCAGGTGATGAGGGCATCTGGGTGAGATATGGGTTAGATAGTACAGCTATTTAATACCAGCAGGTGATGAGGGTATCTGGGTGAGATATGGGTTAGATAGTACGGCTATTTAATAACAGCAGGTGATGAGGGCACCAGGGTGAGATATGGGTTAGATAGTACGGCTATTTAATACCAGCAGGTGATGAGGGCATCTGGGTGAGATATGGGTTAGATAGTACGGCTATTTAATACCAGCAGGTGATGAGGGCACCTGGGTGAGATATGGGTTAGATAGTACGGCTATTTAATACCAGCAGGTAATGAGGGCACCTGGGTGAGATATGGGTTAGATAGTACGGCTATTTAATACCAGCAGGTAATGAGGGCACCTGGGTGAGATATGGGTTAGATAGTACGGCTATTTAATACCAGCAGGTGATGAGGACACCTGGGTGAGATATGGGTTAGATAGTACGGCTATTTAATGCCAGCAGGTGATGAGGGCACCTGGGTGAGATATGGGTGAGGTAACACATGGGTTAGATAGTACGGCTATTTAATACCAGCAGGTGATGAGGGCACCTGGGTGAGATATGGGTGAGGTAACACATGGGTTAGATAGTACGGCTATTTAATACCAGCAGGTGATGAGGGCATCTGGGTGAGATATGGATTAGATAGTACGGCTATTTAATACCAGCAGGTGATGAGGGCATCTGGGTGAGATATGGGTTAGATACTACGGCTATTTAATACCAGCAGGTGATGAGGGCATCTGGGTGAGATATGGGTTAGATAGTACGGCTATTTAATACCAGCAGGTGATGAGGGCATCTGGGTGAGATATGGGTTAGATAGTACGGCTATTTAATACCAGCAGGTGATGAGGGCATCTGGGTGAGTTATGGGTTAGATAGTACGGCTATTTAATACCAGCAGGCCATGAGGGCACCTGGGTGAGATATGGGTTAGATACTACGGCTATTTAATACCAGCAGGTGATGAGGGCATCTGGGTGAGATATGGGTTAGATAGTACAGCTATTTAATACCAGCAGGTGATGAGGGCATCTGGGTGAGATATGGATTAGATAGTACGGCTATTTAATACCAGCAGGTGATGAGGGCATCTGGGTGAGATATGGGTTAGATAGTACGGCTATTTAATACCAGCAGGTGATGAGGGCATCTGGGTGAGATATGGGTTAGATAGTACGGCTATTTAATACCAGCAGGTGATGAGGGCACCTGGGTGAGATATGGGTTAGATAGTACGGCTATTTAATACCAGCAGGTGATGAGGGCATCTGGGTGAGATATGGATTAGATAGTACGGCTATTTAATTCCAGCAGGTGATGAGGGCATCTGGGTGAGATATGGGTTAGATAGTACAGCTATTTAATACCAGCAGGTGATAAGGGCACCTGGGTGAGATATGGGTGAGGTAACACATGGGTTAGATAGTACGGCTATTTAATACCAGCAGGTGATGAGGGCATCTGGGTGAGATATGGGTTAGATAGTACGGCTATTTAATACCAGCAGGTGATAAGGGCACCTGGGTGAGATATGGGTGAGGTAACACATGGGTTAGATAGTACGGCTATTTAATACCAGCAGGTGATGAGGGCATCTGGGTGAGATATGGGTTAGATAGTACGGCTATTTAATACCATCAGGTGATGAGGGCATCTGGGTGAGATATGGATTAGATAGTACGGCTATTTAATACCAGCAGGTGATGAGGGCATCTGGGTGAGATATGGGTTAGATAGTACCGCTATTTAGTACCAGCAGGTGATGAGGGCATCTGGGTGAGATATGGGTTAGATAGTACGGCTATTTAATACCAGCAGGTGATGAGGGCATCTGGGTGAGATATGGGTTAGATAGTACGGCTATTTAATACCAGCAGGTGATGAGGGCATCTGGGTGAGATATGGGTTAGATAGTACAGCTATTTAATACCAGCAGGTGATGAGGGCACCTGGGTGAGATATGGGTTAGATAGTACGGCTATTTAATACCAGCAGGTGATGAGGGCATCTGGGTGAGTTATGGGTTAGATAATACAGCTATTTAATACCAGCAGGTGATGAGGGCACCTGGGTGAAATATGGGTTAGATACTACGGCTATTTAATACCAGCACGTGATGAGGGCATCTGGGTGAGATATGGGTTAGATAGTACGGCTATTTAATACCAGCAGGTGATGAGGGTATCTGGGTGAGATATGGGTTAGATAGTACGGCTATTTAATACCAGCAGGTGATGAGGGCACCTGGGTGAGATATGGGTTAGATAGTACAGCTATTTAATACCAGCAAGTGATGAGGGTATCTGTGTGAGATATGGGTTAGATAGTACAGCTATTTAATACCAGCAAGTGATGAGGGCACCTGGGTGAGATATGGGTTAGATAGTACAGCTATTTAATACCAGCAGGTGATGAGGGCACCTGGGTGAGATATGGGTTAGATAGTACAGCTATTTAATACCAGCAGGTGATGAGGGTATCTGGGTGAGATATGGCTTAGATAGTACGGCTATTTAATACCAGCAGGTGATGAGGGCATCTGGGTGAGATATGGGTTAGATAGTACGGCTATTTAATACCAGCAGGTGATGAGGGCACCTGGGTGAGATATGGGTTAGATAGTACAGCTATTTAATACCAGCAGGTGATGAGGGCATCTGGGTGAGATATGGGTTAGATAGTACGGCTATTTAATACCAGCAGGTGATGAGGGCATCTGGGTGAGATATGGGTTAGATAGTACGGCTATTTAATACCAGCAGGTAATGAGGGCACCTGGGTGAGATATGGGTTAGATAGTACAGCTATTTAATACCAGCAGGTGATGAGGGCATCTGGGTGAGATATGGGTTAGATAGTACGGCTATTTAATACCAGCAGGTGATGAGGGCACCTGGGTGAGATATGGGTGAGGTAACACATGGGTTAGATAGTACGGCTATTTAATACCAGCAGGTGATGAGGGCATCTGGGTGAGATATGGATTAGATAGTACGGCTATTTAATACCAGCAGGTGATGAGGGCATCTGGGTGAGATATGGGTTAGATAGTACGGCTATTTAATACCAGCAGGTGATGAGGGCACCTGGGTGAGATATGGGTGAGGTAACACATGGGTTAGATAGTACGGCTATTTAATACCAGCAGGTGATGAGGGCATCTGGGTGAGATGTGGATTAGATAGTACGGCTATTTAATACCAGCAGGTGATGAGGGCATCTGGGTGAGATATGGGTTAGATAGTACGGCTATTTAATACCAGCAGGTGATGAGGGCATCTGGGTGAGATATGGGTTAGATAGTACGGCTATTTAATACCAGCAGGTGATGAGGGCATCTGGGTGAGATATGGGTTAGATAGTACGGCTATTTAATACCAGCAGGTGATGAGGGCATCTGGGTGAGATATGGGTTAGATAGTACGGCTATTTAATACCAGCAGGTGATGAGGGCATCTGGGTGAGATATGGGTTAGATAGTACGGCTATTTAATACCAGCAGGTGATGAGGGCATCTGGGTGAGATATGAGTTAGATAGTACGGCTATTTAATACCAGCAGGTGATGAGGGCATCTGGGTGAGATATGGGTTAAATAGTACGGCTATTTAATACCAGCAGGTGATGAGGGCATCTGGGTGAGATATGGGTTAGATAGTACGGCTATTTAATACTAGCAGGTGATGAGGGCATCTGGGTGAGATATGGGTTAGATAGTACGGCTATTTAATACCAGCAGGTGATGAGGGCATCTGGGTGAGATATGGGTTAGATAGTACAACTATTTAATACCAGCAGGTGATGAGGGTATCTGGGTGAGATATGGGTTAGATAGTACGGCTATTTAATACCAGCAGGTGATGAGGGCACCTGGGTGAGTTATGGGTTAGATGGTACGGCTATTTAATACCAGCAGGCGATGAGGGCACCTGGGTGAGATATGGGTGAGGTAACACATGGGTTCGATAGTACGGCTATTTAATACCAGCAGGTGATGAGGGCACCTGGGTGAGATATGGGTTAGATAGTACGGCTATTTAATACCAGCAGGTGATGACGGCATCTGGGTGAGATATGGGTTAGATAGTACAGCTATTTAATACCAGCAGGTGATGAGGGCATCTGGGTGAGATATGGGTTAGATAGTACAGCTATTTAATACCAGCAGGTGATGAGGGCACCTGGGTGAGATATGGGTTAGATAGTACGGCTATTTAATACCAGCAGGTGATGAGGGCACCTGGGTGAGATATGGGTTAGATAGTACAGCTATTTAATACCAGCAGGTGATGAGGGCATCTGGGTGAGATATGGGTTAGATAATACAGCTATTTAATACCAGCAAGTGATGAGGGTATCTGGGTGAGATATGGGTTAGATAGTACAGCTATTTAATACCAGCAGGTGGTGAGGGCAACTGGGTGAGATATGGGTTAGATAGTACGGCTATTTAATACCAGCAGGTGATAAGGGCACCTGGGTGAGATATGGGTGAGGTAACACATGGGTTAGATATTACAGCTATTTAATGCCAGCATGTGATGAGGGCACCTGGGTGAGATATGGGTGAGGTAACACATTGGTTAGATAGTACGGCTATTTAATACCAGCAGGTGATGAGGGCACCTGGGTGAGATATGGGTTAGATAGTACGGCTATTTAATACCAGCAGGTGATGAGGGCACCTGGGTGAGATATGGGTTAGATAGTACGGTTATTTAATGCCAGCAGGTGATGAGGGCATCTGGGTGAGATATGGGTTAGATAGTACGGCTATTTAATACCAGCAGGTGATGAGGGCATCTGGGTGAGATATGGGTTAGATAGTATGGCTATTTAATGCCAGCAGGTGATGAGGGCACCTGGGTGAGATATGGGTTAGATAATACAGCTATTTAATGCCAGCAGGTGATGAGGGCACCTGGGTGAGATATGGGTGTGGTAACACATGGGAAGATGGTACAGACATCTATTTAATACCAGCAGGTGATGAGGGCATCTGGGTGAGATATGGGTGGGGTAACACATGGGAAGATGGTACAGACGGCTATTTAATACCAGCAGGTGATGAGGGCATCTGGGTGAGAAATGAGTGAGGTAACATATGGGAAGATGGCACAAAACAGCTATTTAATACCAGCAGGTGATGAGGGCATCTGGGTGAGATATGAGTGAGGTAACACATGGGACGATGGTACAGACGGCTATTTAATACCAGCAGGTGATGAGGGCATCTGGGTGAGATATGGGTGAGGTAACACATGGGAAGATGGTACAGACGGCTATTTAATGCCAGCAGGTGATGAGGGCATCTGGGTGAGATATGGGTGGGGTAACACCTGGGTTAGATATGGGTTAGATAGTACGGCTATTTAATACCAGCAGGTGATGACGGCATCTGGGTAAGATATGGGTGGGGTAACACATGGGTTAGATAGTACAGCTATTTAATGTTAGCAGGTGATGAGGGCAACTGGGTGAGATATGGGTTAGATAGTACAGCTATTTAATACCAGCAGGTGATGAGGGCATCTGGGTGAGATATGGGTGAGGTAACACATGGGAAGATGGTACAGACGGCTATTTAATGCCAGCAGGTGATGAGGGCATCTGGGTGAGATATGGGTGGGGTAACACCTGGGTTAGATATGGGTTAGATAGTACGGCTATTTAATACCAGCAGGTGATGACGGCATCTGGGTGAGATATGGGTGGGGTAACACATGGGTTAGATAGTACAGCTATTTAATGTTAGCAGGTGATGAGGGCACCTGGGTGAGATATGGGTTAGATAGTACAGCTATTTAATACCAGCAGGTTATGAGGGCATCTGGGTGAGATATGGGTGAGGTAACACATGGGAAGATGGTACAGACGGCTATTTAATACCAGCAGGTGAGGTGGGCACCTGGGTGAGATATGGGTGAGGTAGCACATGGGAAGATGGTACAGATGGCTATTTAATACCAGCAGGTAATGAGGGCATCTGGGTGAGATATGGGTGAGGTAACACATGAGAAGATGGTACAGACGGCTATTTAATACCAGCAGGTGATGAGGGCATCTGGGTGAGATATGAGTGAGGTAACACATGAGAAGATGGTACAGACTGGTATTTAATACCAGCAGGTGATCAGGGCATCTGGGTGAGATATGGGTGCGGTAACACATGGGACGATAGTACAGACGGCTATTTAATACCAGTAGGTAATGAGGGCATCTGGGTGAGATATGGGTTGGATAGTACATCTATTTAATACCAGCAGGTGATGAGGGCACATGGGTGAGGTAACACATGGGAAGATGGTACAGACGGCTATTTAATACCAGCTGGTGATGAGGGCATCTGGGTGAGATATGGGTGGAGTTACACATGGGAAGATAGTACAGACGGCTATTTAATACCAGCAGGTAATGAGGGCATCTGGGTAGAGATATGGGTAAGGTAACACATGGGAAGATGGTACAGATGGCTATTTAATACCAGCAGGTGATGAGGGCATCTGGGTGAGATATGGGTGGGGTAACACATGAAAGATGGTACAGACGGCTATTTAATACCAGCAGGTGATGAGGGCATCTGGGTGAGATATGGGTGGGGTAACACATGGGAAGATGGTACAGACTGCTATTTAATACCAGCAGGTGATGAGGGCATCTGGGTGAGATATGGGTTGGATAGTACATCTATTTAATACCAGCAGGTGATGAGGGCATCTGGGTGAGATATGGGTGAGGTAACACATGGCAAGATGGTACAGACATCTATTTAATACCAGCAGGTGATGAGGGCATCTGGGTGAGATATGGGTGGGGTAACACATGGGAAGATGGTACAGACTGCTATTTAATACCAGCAGGTGATGAGGGCACCTGGGTGAGATATTGGTTAGATAGTACGGTTATTTAATACCAGCAGGTGATGAGTGCACCTGGGTGAGATATGGGTGAGATAACACATGGGAAGATGGTACAGACGGCTATTTAATACCAACAGGTCATGAGGGCATCTGGGTGAGATATGGGTGGAGTAACACATGGGAAGATGGTACAGACGGCTATTTAATACCAGCAGGTGATGAGGGCATCTGGGTGAGATATGAGTGAGGTAACACATGGGACGATGGTACAGACGGCTATTTAATACCAACAGGTCATGAGGGCACCTGGGTGAGATATGGGTGGGGTAACACATGGGAAGATGGTACAGACGGCTATTTAATACCAGCAGGTGATGAGGGCATCTGGGTGAGATATGAGTGAGGTAACACATGGGACGATGGTACAGACGGCTATTTAATACCAACAGGTCATGAGGGCATCTGGGTGAGATATGGGTGGAGTAACACATGGGACGATGGTACAGACGGCTATTTAATACCAGCAGGTGATGAGGGCATCTGGGTGGGGTAACACATAGGAAGATGGTACAGACAGTTATTTAATACCAGCAGGTGATGAGGGCATCTGGGTGAGATATGGGTGTGGTAACACATGGGAAGATGGTACAGACGGCTATTTAATACCAGCAGGTGATGAGGGCATCTGGGTGGGGTAACACATAGGAAGATGGTACAGACAGTTATTTAATACCAGCAGGTGATGAGGGCATCTGGGTGAGATATGGGTGTGGTAACACATGGGAAGATGGTACAGACATCTATTTAATACCAGCAGGTGATGAGGGCATCTGGGTGAGAAATGAGTGAGGTAACATATGGGAAGATGGCACAAAACAGCTATTTAATACCAGCAGGTGATGAGGGCATCTGGGTGAGATATGGGTGGAGTAACACATGGGAAGATGGTACAGACGGCTATTTAATATCAGCAGGTGATGAGGGCATCTGGGTGGGGTAACACATGGGAAGATGGTACAGACAGTTATTTAATACCAGCAGGTGATGAGGGCATCTGGGTGAGATATGGGTGTGGTAACACATGGGAAGATGGTACAGACATCTATTTAATACCAGCAGGTGATGAGGGCATCTGGGTGAGATATGGGTGAGGTAACACATGGCAAGATGGTACAGACATCTATTTAATACCAGCAGGTGATGAGGGCATCTTGGTGAGATATGGGTTGGATAGTACATCTATTTAATACCAGCAGGTGATGAGGGCATCTGGGTGAGATATGGGTGAGGTAACACATGGCAAGATGGTACAGACATCTATTTAATACCAGCAGGTGATGAGGGCATCTGGGTGAGATATGGGTGGGGTAACACATGGGAAGAAGGTACAGACGGCAATTTAATACCAGCAAGTGATGAGGGTATCTGGGTGAGATATGGGTTAGATAGTACAGTTATTTAATACCAGCAGGTGATGAGGGCACCTGGGTGAGATATGGGTGAGGTAACACATGAGAAGATGGTACAGACGGCTATTTAATACCAGCAGGTGATGAGGGCACCTGGGTGAGATATGGGTGGGGTAACACATGGGAAGATGGTACAGACGGCTATTTAATACCAGCAGGTGATGAGGGCACCTGGGTGAGATATGAGTGAGGTAACACATGAGAAGATGGTACAGACGGCTATTTAATACCAGCAGGTAATGAGTGCACCTGGGTGAGATATGGGTGAGGTAACACATGAGAAGATGGTACAGATGGCTATTTAATACCAGCAGGTAATGAGGGCATCTGGGTGAGATATGGGTGCGTAACACATGGGAATATGGTACAGACGGCTATTTAATACCAGCAGGTGATGAGTGCACCTGGGTGAGATATGGGTGAAGTAACACATGAGAAGATGGTACAGACGGCTATTTAATTCCAGCAGGTGATGAGGGCATCTGGGTGAGATATGGGTGAAGTAACACATGAGAAGATGGTACAGACGGCTATTTAATTCCAGCAGGTGATGAGGGCATCTGGGTGAGATATGAGTGGGGTAACACATGATAAGATGGTACAGACAGCTATTTAATACCAGCAGGTGATGAGGGCACCTGGGTGAGATATGGGGGTTTACATGGAGAGATGATACACAGAAACAAACATATAAATAAGAAAATAATGGTTACTGAGGTGGTTGCTATGTGCAGAGGACAAAAGGGAAGCGCTGCTACATCATTCTCTGCCTCCCCCTTCCAAGCATTGGGCACCTTTATATAGCCACAAGCCACTGGCACCCAGACCAGTCAAGCCCTGAGATATAGAATAGATCCTCTGCAAGAAGCCAGGTGGGTCAGAGGGAAGAATTGCCAGACAGAAACCAAAAAACAGAAATAAAATCTAAATGACTAAGCCTTAGGTCATTAGTGGACCCTGCTGTTACAGAACATACAGTGCAGGAGCTATTGATGTCATTGTGTCACTCAAACCTCTATGTAGAACAAGTTCAAAGGTGATAATCCTGATACCCGCCTTTACCAGCACATACAGTCACACACAGACAGACACGTGCGGACACAGACACAAATACACAGATGCACTGCGTACGCACACAGACACAAAAACACAGATGCACTGCGCACGCACACAGACACAAAAACAAAGATGCACTGCGCACGCACACAGACACAAAAACACAGATGCACTGCGCACGCACACAGACACAAAAACACAGATGCACTGCGCACGCACACAGACACAAAAACACAGATGCACTGCGCACGCACACAGACACAAAAACACAGATGCACTGCGTACGCACACAGACATAAAAACACAGATGCACTGCGCACACACACAGACACAAAAACACAAGCGTGGTTCCTTACCTGCCTTCCAATCTCTCACTCTCCCCCTGGTTCCGTACCTACCTGGCTCTCTCTCTCTAACCCTGTACACTTCCCGCCTCTCCATCTACCCCCTGACTTACCTACATGCCTGTCTTGCCCCGCCCCCATTGTTATCCCTACCTACATCTCTCCCTCTCTCTCCTTGGGTTCCATGCCTGCCTGTCTCTCCTCCTTTCCACCCTAGGTTCCCTACATCCCTGCCTGTCTCTCCTCCTCTCCACCCCCCCCAGGTTTTTAACATACCTGTATCACACTCCCATCTGGGATCCCGAACTGCCTGTCTGTCATGTTCTGTCTCAGGATATCATGTGAGAGCCTCATTGTCTGGAACAGTTGCTTTAAAGGAAGATTAGTAGAAGCCATACTGATTGAAAATGAAAACAAATTTATTTAAACAACAAAATACTTTGTTTAAGCAAATACTTGCAGAATATTTAAATATGCTACACGGGTATGTTAAGACCACATACAGCAGGAGTGAAAATAAAGAAAACTAGTAAGCAGAGATGCAGATTCAAAAAGGAAAGTCTTTCTCTTGGTAATAACTGAAATGTAAGATTTGCACAAGGCAGAAAACAACTTGTAAACAGGTAGCAGGTTTAAAGGTAAAGTCTTTCTCCTTGTAATTGCTGAGTCCAGGAATTGCACAAGGCAGGAAACAACTTGCAAACTGGTAACAGGTTTAAAGGTAAAGTCTCTCTCCTTGTAATTGCTGAGTGCAGGAATTGCACAATGCAGGAAACAACTTGCAAACTGGTAACAGGTTTAAAGGTAAAGTCTCTCTCCTTGTAATTGCTGAGTGCAGGAATTGCACAATGCAGGAAACAACTTGCAAACTGGTAACAGGTTTAAAGGTAAAGTCTCTCTCCTTGTAATTGCTGAGTGCAGGAAATGCACAAGGCAGGAAACAAACTTGAAGATTGGTAACAGGTTTAAAGGTAAAGGCTTTCTCCTGGCAATACCTTGTAAACAGGTGCAAAGGAAATCTTTCTCCTGGCAATGGCCAAGTGCAGGAATTGCATAAAGCAGGAAACAAACTTGTAGATTGGTAACAGGTTTAAAGGTAAAGGCTTTCTCCTGGTAATACCTTGTAAACAGGTGCAAAGGAAATCTTTCTCCAAAGAAATACAGGAAACAGGTTCTGACTTGACAAAACAGATCCAATGTGAAGACACAACTGCAGACTAAAAGCCATCCTTAAATAGGGAGGTTTTGCACAGGGTTGGTTCTGATTAATTCCAGAATTGAGAACACCTGTGTGTTGCACAGGTGTAATAACAAGTAAGGCAAATAGTTATTTATCAGATCTTTTAAGTTCCTTGCTATTCCTAGAACTGGCTGTGGCTCAACATGTAAGCAAACAGAAATAGCAACCACAGAGCCACAAGTTCAAATCCCCACACAGCCCTTCTTAGCAGAATGCCTCCCAGACCTTTTCTTTTTCTTTTTCGTCTGGAGGCTTGGTTCATGACAGATGCCCCCTCCAAAGAGCGCACTCTGGGCGCTCAAAGCCTGTTCAAACATTTGAAGGTGGGATTTACGAACAAGTGTTCCATTTGAAGCCCTAATACAATCAGATGGAATGGATTCTTTGCTTGGAACAGCTGCCTGAGATTGGGGACCCTTAGAAGATATCCCTGTAGGCATAAAAAGAGCTGAAAAACCAAGACAGTTTTGATTTAGAGGTTCCTGATTATACCCAGCAGCTTGCAATGGACTGGCTGATGGGCAGGGTACATCCGGGTAGGAAAAGACCTCTCCTTCAGAGTCAAGGAATTCGTTATCTGGGTCATATCTGCCTGATGGGTAGAGTACCTCCGGGTAAGGTATGACCTCTCCTTCAGAGTCCAGGAATTCATTTTCTGTGTCATTTATATCCAATTCAACCATCTCATCCAATTCTTTCTCAGTCAATGAGTAGCTGGGTGAAGGTGGTACAAGGAGGTGTGGATCTTTAGAATTGGCAGAGTCTGATTCAGCTGGAAGGTTTGTCACTTTTATGTCTGATGAGTGACTTTTGTTAGCTGGATCTCCAGCCAGGGCAGAAACAAGGTAATGTGCAGGATTTCCAGGAGGTATTTTTGCAGAGTTCCCCAATGTGGTTGATGCAGAAACAGACGCAGTGGTATGGGTAATGGATGTAGTTGGAGTTGTACTCCCAATGACCATCTGTTTCAAATCAGGTACCATTTCTTGAAGTGTGTTAGAAACGGTTGTTTGTAGAATAGATGTATTCTCCATAGCTGGGTCATCTCCAGGGGTATCATACAGTTTGCTAGTGGAAGTATAATTTGTTCCCTTAACATCAGAGTTCATTTTCAACTTGGCTGTATCTTGACTTGATCCTCTAGGAGGTCTTACTGGACACCCTGTGATGCGGTGACCAGGTCCCCCACAATAGAAACAGAGGTTAAGTTGTCTTCGCCGAATTTTCTCCTCTTCTGTTAAGGGTTCTTTAAAACCTTTCCTTGTTTGGGAGGTAACTTTAGACAAGGTTTCGGTTGGGAGAGATAACATTTCCACCAGCTCCATAAAGTTAATGAGTATGTCCTTAATAAACTTTAACACTGAATCCAATACAGCAATAATCCCAGAGGGCTCTCTTTTATGGTCTTCACATTCTGTCATGTTCTGTCTCAGGATATCATGTGAGAGCCTCATTGTCTGGAACAGTTGCTTTAAAGGAAGATTAGTAGAAGCCATACTGATTGAAAATGAAAACAAATTTATTTAAACAACAAAATACTTTGTTTAAGCAAATACTTGCAGAATATTTAAATATGCTACACGGGTATGTTAAGACCACATACAGCAGGAGTGAAAATAAAGAAAACTAGTAAGCAGAGATGCAGATTCAAAAAGGAAAGTCTTTCTCTTGGTAATAACTGAAATGTAAGATTTGCACAAGGCAGAAAACAACTTGTAAACAGGTAGCAGGTTTAAAGGTAAAGTCTTTCTCCTTGTAATTGCTGAGTCCAGGAATTGCACAAGGCAGGAAACAACTTGCAAACTGGTAACAGGTTTAAAGGTAAAGTCTCTCTCCTTGTAATTGCTGAGTGCAGGAATTGCACAATGCAGGAAACAACTTGCAAACTGGTAACAGGTTTAAAGGTAAAGTCTCTCTCCTTGTAATTGCTGAGTGCAGGAATTGCACAATGCAGGAAACAACTTGCAAACTGGTAACAGGTTTAAAGGTAAAGTCTCTCTCCTTGTAATTGCTGAGTGCAGGAAATGCACAAGGCAGGAAACAAACTTGAAGATTGGTAACAGGTTTAAAGGTAAAGGCTTTCTCCTGGCAATACCTTGTAAACAGGTGCAAAGGAAATCTTTCTCCTGGCAATGGCCAAGTGCAGGAATTGCATAAAGCAGGAAACAAACTTGTAGATTGGTAACAGGTTTAAAGGTAAAGGCTTTCTCCTGGTAATACCTTGTAAACAGGTGCAAAGGAAATCTTTCTCCAAAGAAATACAGGAAACAGGTTCTGACTTGACAAAACAGATCCAATGTGAAGACACAACTGCAGACTAAAAGCCATCCTTAAATAGGGAGGTTTTGCACAGGGTTGGTTCTGATTAATTCCAGAATTGAGAACACCTGTGTGTTGCACAGGTGTAATAACAAGTAAGGCAAATAGTTATTTATCAGATCTTTTAAGTTCCTTGCTATTCCTAGAACTGGCTGTGGCTCAACATGTAAGCAAACAGAAATAGCAACCACAGAGCCACAAGTTCAAATCCCCACACAGCCCTTCTTAGCAGAATGCCTCCCAGACCTTTTCTTTTTCTTTTTCGTCTGGAGGCTTGGTTCATGACACTGTCTCTCTCTCTTTGGGTTCCCTACTAGCCTGCATCTCTTACCTAACTGCCTGTCTCTCCCTCTTTCAGTTATCTACCTGTCTCTCCACCCCCCGGTAACTTAACTGCCTGCCTCCTGCCCCCTCCCTGGTTCCTTAACTGCCTGCCTCCCCCCGTTTCTTACTCTCCCTCGGGTGTCATACTGGCATCTCTATCCCTCTCCCTGCTGTTCCCTACATACCTGCCTCTACTCCCCCAGGTTCCCTACATATCACATTACCCCCTCAGTTCCCTATCTGCCTCTCTCCCCAGAGTTCCCTAACTGCCTGTCCCTCCCGCTCCCAACAAGGTTCCATAGCTATCTGCCTGCCCTCTCCCCCTGGGTTCCCTGTCTGCCTTTCCTTTGCCCTTCAGCTCCCTACCTGCCTGCCTCTCCCTCCCCCAAGGTTCCCTATATACCTCTCTCACACTCCCTTCCAGGTTCCCTATCTGCCTTTCTCTCCCTCTCTCCTACCCCCCAGGGTTCCCTTCCTACCTATCACTCACCCCAGGTTTCCTACCTACCTGCCTCTCCCTCCCCCAGTTTCCTACCTGTCTGCCTGTCTCTTCATCTCCCTGTGGTTACCTACCCCTCCCTCTTTCCCCCCAGGTTCCCTTCATATACATCACACTCCCCTCTGGGTTCCTGAACTGCCTGTCTCTCCTCTCTTTTGGTTCCCTATTCGGTCTGTTTCTCCCTTGCCCTGGGTTTCTTATTTGGTCCATTTCTCCCTTGCCCTGGGTTCCCTATTTGGTCTGTTTCTCCCTTGCCCTGGGTTCCCTATTTGGTCTGTTTCTCCCTTGCCTGGGTTCCCTATTTGGTCCATTTCTCCCTTGCCCTGGGTTCCCTATTTGGTCTGTTTCTCCCTTGCCCTGGGTTCCCTATTTGGTCCGTTTCTCCCTTGCCTTGGGTTCCCTATTTGGTCCGTTTCTCCCTTGCCCTGGGTTCCCTATTTGGTCCGTTACTCCTTTGCCCTGGGTTCCCTATTTGGTCCGTTTCTCCCTTGCTCTGGGTTCCCTATTTGGTCCGTTTCTCCCTTGCCCTGGGTTCCCTATTTGGTCTGTTTCTCCCTTGCCCTGGGTTCCCTATTCGGTCCGTTTCTCCCTTGCCCTGGGTTCCCTATTTGGTCCGTTTCTCCCTTGCCCTTGGTTCCCTTTTAGTCCGTTTCTCCCTTCTCTAACCACTGTGTCTCCCTCTCTCTCCTTGGGTTCCCTAATTGCATGTCTCTTATTCTCTCCCGCCCCAGGTTCCTGCCTCTTTCTGTCTCCACGGTTCCCTGCCTGCCTCTCCCTCCATATTCCTTACCTGCCTGTCTTTCACACTACCCCCCAGATTCCCATCTTGCCTGCCTCTCCCTCTAGTTCCCTACCTAAATGTCTCTCCCCTCCCCCCATGGAATCTCTAATTACTGTGTCTTCCTCTCTCCCTGGGTTCCATACCTGCCTGTTTCTCCCTCAGGATTCCCTGCCCCCCCCCCTCTATGGGATTCCCTGTCCCCCCCACCTCTTTGGGATTCCCTCTCCCCCCACCTCTATGGGATTCCCTGTCCCCCCACCATGGGATTCCCTGCCCCCCACCCTCTATGGGATCCCCTGTCCCCCCCACCATGGGATTCCCTGCCCCCCACCCTCTATGGATCCCCTGCCCCCCCACTATGGATCCCCTGCCCCCCCACCCACCCTCTATGGATCCCCTGCCCCCCCACCCTCTATGGATCTCCTGCCCCCTCTCTATGGATCCCCTGCCACACCCTCTATGGATCCCCTGCCCCCTCTCTATGGATCCCCTGCCCCCTCTCTATCGATCACCTCCCACTCTCTATCGATACCCTGCCCTCTCTCTATGGATTCCTTAATCTTTTCTATGGATTCCTTGTTCCTTTCTATGGATTCCTTGTGTCCCGGACCCACCGCCTGCTCGTCTCTGTATCTCTACGAGTCCCTGTGGGCGTATTAGGCCTCTGCCCCCGGTTCACAGGTTACAGCGCATTTCTTACACCCGGTATGATCTCGACGTTGCCTGACAGCCGGATGTCCCGCCTCCAGATACCGGGTTATACCGGAAGTTCTCGGGCACTGCAGAAACCTCTGGCATGTGCAAAGGCGACCAATGAAATATACAGAAATACAAACCACGCCTCCTCACGTGTGTCTAGTTTTCAGGCCCTGCCCAGGCCCTCAGTTTACATTGCTCGTACCAAAAATGTGTTTTGGAAGCTGTGATTGGCTTAGCTACGCAATTCATTTCGGGACTTGTAGTTCAAAGGACAACATAGCTCGTTACACCCCCACTTGCTACTGACAGGATATTACGTCATGAAGCCCCTGATTCACAGGAAATTATGTCAGATGATAACTCACATGAATTGATGACATAGAATTCAATGATGTCATCTGGTCAACGCCCAAATCTTACAGAAATGTCACATATCTCACAGAAAATTACATCACAGACCAGGAACTGGATATCTGTGCAGCTATTGGTTACACGCAGGTGAGAGCGGCTATTGATTACACACAGGTGAGAGCGGCTATTGGTTACACACAGGTGAGAGCAGCTATTGGTTACAGACAGGTGAGAGCGGCTATTGGTTACAGACAGGTGAGAGCGGCTATTGGTTGCACGCAGGTGAGAGCGGCTATTGGTTGCACGCAGGTGAGAGTGGCTATTGGTTACACACAGGTGAGAGCGGCTATTGGTTACAGACAGAAGAGAGCGGCTACTGGTTACACACAGGTGAGTGCGGCTATTGGTTACAGACAGGTGAGAGCAGCTATTGGTTATACACAGGTGAGAGCGGCTATTGGTTACACACAGGTGAGAGCGGCTATTGGTTACACGCAGGTGAGAGCGGCTATTGGTTACAGACAGGTGAGAGCGGCTATTGGTTACACACAGGTGAGAGCGGCTATTGGTTACATGCAGGTGAGAGCGGATATTGGTTACAGACAGGTGAGAGCGGCTATTGGTTACACGCAGGTGAGAGCGGCTATTGGTTAGACACAGGTGAAAGCGGCTATTGGTTACATACAGGTGAGAGCGGCTATTGGTTATAAGCAGATGAGAGCGGCTATTGGTTACACACAGGTGAGAGCGGCTATTGGTTACACGCAGATGAGAGCGGCTATTGGTTACACGCAGGTGAGAGTGGCTATTGGTTACACGCAGGTGAGAGCGGCTATTGGCTACACGCAGGTGAGAGCGGTTATTGGTTACACGCAGGTGAGAGCGGCTATTGGTTACAGACAGGTGAGAGCGGCTCTTGGTTACACGCAGGTGAGAGCGGCTATTGGTTACACACAGGTGAAAGCGGCTATTGGTTACACACAGGTGAGAGCGGCTATTGGTTACACGCCGGTAAGAGCGGCTATTGGTTACAGACAGATGAGAGCGGCTATTGGTTACACATGGGTGAGAGCATCTATTGGTTACAGACAGGTGAGAGAGGCTATTGGTTACAGACAGGTGAGAGCGGCTATTGGTTACAGACAGGTGAGAGCGGCTTTTGGTTACATGTAGGTGAGAGCGGCTATTGGTTACACACAGGTGAGAGCGGCTATTGGTTACAGACAGGTGAGAGCGGCTATTGGTTACAGACAGGTGAGAGCGGCTATTGGTTACACGCAGGTGACAGCGGCTATTGGTTACAGACAGGTGAGAGCGTCTATTGGTTACAGACAAGAGATAGCCCAATTGATAGGGCTATTAGATTAGGTGTAATTAGTTTAAATATCTTGTAATTTGTTTATTTTTTCTGTAATTTAGTGTTTGGTTTTGTACTTTAGCTAATTTTATTTAATTTCGTTATTTGTATTTAATTTAGGTAATTTATTTAATTGTAGTGTTAGGTGTTAGTGTAACTTAGGTTAGGTTTTATTTTAGCTAGGTAGTTATTAAATAGTAAATAACTATTTAGTAAATATTCTACCTAGTTAAAATAAATACAAACTTGCCTGTAAAATAAAAATAAAACATAAGATAGCTACAATGTAATTATTAGTTATATTGTAGCTATCTTAGGTTTATTTTACAGGTAAGTATTTATTTTTAAATAGGGATTATTTAGGTAATAATATTAATTTTTATTTAGATTTCTTGTAATTATATTTAAGTTAGGGGGTGTTAGGATTAGGGTTAGACTTAGGTTTAGGGGTTAATACATTTAGTATAGTGGCGGCGACGTTGGGGGCGGCAGATTAGGGGTTAATAAATGTAGGTAGGTGGAGGCGATGTCCAGAGCGGCAGATTAGGGGTTAATAATATTTTAGTAGTGTTTGCGAGGCAGGAGGGCGACGGTTTAGGGGTTAATATGTTTATTCTAGTGGCGGCGATGTCAGGATCGGCAGATTAGGGGTTAATATTTTTATTATAGTGTTTGCGATGCAGGAGGGCCTCGGTTTAGGGGTTAATAGGTAGTTTATGGGTGTTAGTGTACTTTTGAGCACTTTAGTTATGAGGTTTTACTCTACAGCTTTGTAGTGTAAAACTCTTAACTACTGACTTTAAAATGCGTTAGGAATCTGGCGGGTGAGGGTCTACCGCTCACTTTTTGGCCTCCCAGGACAGACTCGTAATACCGGGGCTATGGAAGTCCCATTGAAAAAAGACTATACGCAATTTGCGTAAGTGGATTTGCGGGAAGGCCAAAAAAGTGTGTAGTGACCCTAAACCTGCAAGACTCGTAATACCAGCAGTGATAGGACCTGCTAACGCTGCTTTTTCACTCTAACGCAAAACTCGTAATCTAGCCGTATGTTTGTGGAGATCAATTTCTTGTTAAAGTGCATCAAATGTTTTCATGGTGTCCAAAGTGACTTCTTTGACCTGAATCAGGTCCCGAATACCTTTATCATCCTATTCATTAAATACTACAGAATTAATATCCGGTGGAAAGGCTGGATTGCCGCGTATCAGTAGATGTTTAGAGAGTTTATGATTGACCTGAATTTCCCGTGTAAATTTCTGCCAGGCTATTATAGGTCCATTAAATATGTGCATTTTTAATAGATGATTAGGAACTTTAGAGTTAGGACAATGAATGATAGCTTTCAAGGAGAACTGTGCCACTATTGTTGATTCTAAGGATGTATTTGTCAAATACAGTCTAAGACTACTTTTGCTAATGTTGCTAAATTATAGTATTTTAGATTAGATAAGGCTAGATCCCCTAAATGCTTATGTATAGATAGCTTTATAGAAGAGATTAAAAAAAAATTTGTTGCCTAGCTATAACTCTATTGAAATTTGAAATGTCTTTAGAGTGAATGATAAATGGTAGGTTTTGCAACAAGTATAACAACTGGGGACAAAAAATAGTTTTGATTTGATTTCAAAAATAAGGAAACCTGATTTAGATTATACCATCTGGTTGGATCCCTACAAATTTTGACTCCCAAATAATTAATTGAGTCTACTATCTTATAAGGGAACTGATATTTGGTTGTCAAAGAGATTGGAGGTGCAATCCATAAGAGTTCTGATTTCTCTAGGTTGATTTTATAACCGGAAATTGATCCAAATTGATCCAAATATATCTGAGAGGTCTATAAATTGTTTAATCAATGATTTTTCCCTGCTTAGTAATAGTAATAAGTCATCTGCAAAGAGTGTTAATATAGACTTATGATGATCAATGGTAATGCCCGACATCTCCTGTCGTAAAATTGCAAATGGTTCCAAAGATATATTAAATAATAATGGTGATAGCGGGCATCCCTGGCGTGTCCCTTTCTCAAGTACAAAATTATCAGTGAGATAATTGTTAATTTTTAATTTTCAGATTAGATATTGGCTGTTTATAGAAAGGTTGTATAAGTTTTTATACATTTCCTTGAAATCCATATTTATCCAAGGCCGTTCCGAGGTGGTCCCAGCTGATTAGGTCAAATGCCTTTTCGGCATTGACCGAGAGTATCACTAAATCAGGTTTATTTCAATTCCTATTTACGGTCTCCTTATTCCAATAATTTTCTATAATAGTGAGGTCCCTGCAAATTATTTTAGTGATATTTCTGCCCTTCATAAACCCCACTTGATCTTCATCGATCAGTGGGCCAAGAAGTTTTTTAACCCTATCTGCCAAAATGGACATAAAGATTTTTTAATCGTTGTTAAGGAGTGCAATCGGTCTGTACAAGCTTATACTTTCAGCATCTTTAAACTACATATGTACCCCTAAACCGAGGTCCCCCTACATTGCCGCCACTATAATTTTTTTTAACCCCTAATCTGCCGACCAGACACCGCCGCCACCTACATTATCCCTATAAACCCCTAATCTGCTGCCCCTAACACCGCCGACACCTACATAATATTTATTAACCCCTAATCTGCCCCCCCCCAACATCGCCGCTACCTACCTACACTTATTAACCCCTAATCTGCCGACCGGACCTCGCCGCTACTCTAATAAAGTTATTAACCCCTAAACCGCTGCACTCCCGCCTCGCAAACCCTATAATAAATTTTATTAACCCCTAATCTGCCCTCCCTAACATCGCCGCCACCTAACTTCAAGTATTAACCCCTAATCTGCCAACCGGACCTCACCGACCGGACCTCACCGCTACTATAATAAATGTATTAACCCCTAAAGCCAAGTCTAACCCTAATACCCCCCTAAGTTAAATATAATTTAAATCTAACAAAATAAATTATTTCTTATTAAATAAAGGGGGGTTTGGGTGGGTTAGATTAGGGGTATGTGGGTGGTGGGTTGTAATGTTCGGGGGGGTATTGTATGCTTTTTTTTTACAAGCAAAAGAGCTGATTTCTTTGGGGCATGCCCTGCAAAAAGCCCTTTTAAGGGCTGGTAAGGTAATAGAGCTGTAAACTTTTTATTTTAGAATAGGGTAGGGAATTTTTTTATTTTGGGGGGCTTTGTTATTTTTTTAGGGGGCTTAGAGTAGGTGTAATTAGTTTAAAATTCTTGTAATCTTTTTTATTTTTTCTAATTTAGTGTTTGTTTGTTTTTTGTAATTTAGTGGGGGGGGTTTTTGTAATTTAGTTTAGTTGATTTAATTGTAGGTAATTGTAGGTAGTTTAGTTAATTAATTTATTGATAGTGTAGTGTTAGGTTTAATTGTAACTTAGGTTAGGATTTATTTTACAGGTAATTTTGTAATTATTTTAACTAGGTAGCTATTAAATAGTTATTAACTATTTAATAGCTATTGTACCTAGTTAAAATAAATACAAAGTTGCCTGTAAAATAAATATAAATGCTAAAATAGCTACAATATAATTATTCATTATATTGTAGCTATATTAGGGTTTATTTTACAGGTAAGTATTGAGCTTTAAATAGGATTAATTTATTTAATAAGAAATAATTTATTTCGTTAGATTTAAATTATATTTAACTTAGGGGGGTGTTAGGGTTAGGGTTAGACTTAGCTTTAGGGGTTAATACATTTATTATAGTAGCGGTGAGGTCCGGTCGGCAGATTAGGGGTTAATACTTGAAGTTAGGTGTCGGCAATGTTAGGAGGGCAGATTAGAGGTTAATACTATTTATTATAGGGTTATTGAGGCGGGAGTGAGGCGGATTAGGGGTTAATAACTTTATTATAGTAGCGGTGAGGTCCGGTCGGCAGATTAGGGGTTAATAATTGTAGGTAAGGTAGCAGCGACGTTGGTGGCGGCAGATTAGGGGTTAATAAATATAATATAGGGGTTGGCGGTGTTAGGGGCAGCAGATTAGGGGTACATAGGGATAACGTAGGTGGCGGCGGTGTGCGGTCGGCAGATTAGGGGTTAAAAAAAATTATTAGAGTGGCGGCGATGTGGGGGGGCCTCGGTTTAGGGGTACATAGGTAGTTTATGGGTGTTAGTGTACTTTAGAGCACAGTAGTTAAGAGCTTTATGAACCGGCGTTAGCCCAGAAAGCTCTTAACTCCTGACTTTTTTCTGCGGCTGGAGTTTTGTCGTTAGATTTCTAACGCTCACTTCAGCCAAGACTCTAAATACCAGCGTTAGAAAGATATCATTGAAAAGAAAGGATACGGAAATGGCGTAGGGGGATCTGCGGTATGGAAAAGTCGCGGCTGCAAAGTGAGCGTTAGACCCTTACCTACAAGACTCTAAATACCAGCGGTAGCCCAAAACCAGCGTTAGGAGCATCTAACGCTGGTTTTGATGGCTAACGCCAAACTCTAAATCTAGCCATTTATAAATTATTTCATTTCTACTATTCTACTAATGCTCAATGTTCGCCTTACTTTGCAGCTTCCAATATCACACTTATACTTAAAAATAAATAAACCCTAGGGAAATGTTTGAGAGGCTGTGACGAGAAAGGGACCTACCCTCACATGTGGTGGCACTGTCACCATGTCTCTAACATTTGGTCGCAAACTTCAGAGCTTCTAAGTTCCATTTTTTACACCACTATAAGGTTAACTCCTACACAGGCCCTTCTCCATGAACCTCTCCCTAAGTTTACTAAACCAAGAAACAAGCTCTTATTTCTTATCTGTACATTAGTCAGATTGACTATAGCGCAGTATTGGAAGTCGGTAGTTCCATCCTTCCAAATTATCATGAACAAAATAGATTGTTACTATCACATGAGTAGCAATGCTGCTGATCTTTTAGACACTAAGGAGCGGTTCATCTCCCTCTGGGAACCGTGGATTATGTATTCAGAAGCTAGAAAGGCAACATGACACAAACTCACAGTAACAAGTGGGTATTCTGATGTCTCATCTCATTCACAAATGATTAGTTAAGAATGCAACTTATAAGTTAGATGAAATGTTAGGAAATAGATACCAAAACTGTATGTAAAAGATTTTGTTTCTTCTAGTGCTTGAGGTATTTGTATAACTGCAGGGATTAATTGTGGAGACCCCCTTTGGACTGTGGTACTAAAGATCAGCTGATAGACTTTACTTTCCGACCTAGAGAGCATTCTATGTTGTCTGGATGCTATCACCCTTGTATGCTTTTGCTGTAACTTTTTGTTTATGACTGTGACCTGTAACTGCTGGATCTACGTACTGTTATTTTATTGCTGTGTTGTAAAAATCTTTTTCAATTAAAAAAATAAAGATCCTGAATTACCGGCTTCCAACAGACTAATTTCATTATTAAATTGTGATTACAAACTCCTTACCTCCATTATGGCCAATAGACTTAAGCCTCATTTAAACAAAATTATTCATGAGAATCAGGCAGGACCAAATTGCTCCAATACTTTATAAATTATTTCATTTCTACTATTCTACTAATGCTCAATGTTCACCTTACTTTGCAGCTTCCAATATTACACTTATTGTTATGTTTCAATAAGGATTAAGTACCAATACACTGTATATCTGATTTGGATAAACCAGGGTTGTTGCTCTTGTATATGTGTACCCAATAACCAGCTTTAGAGTTAATGAGTATAATAGATTGAGCGATTGTTAACAGAGCAGGATATACTGCTGAAGGTAAAGGATTTATAATTAATAAACCCCAATAGTAATTCAGAATGGAAATTGCAGACAAAAACTCCAGAGTTTGTTTTAAGTGTATGCTAGAACTGAAGGGGGTTCGATATACGTCACAGAATACTATTGAATGTCAAGGATAGGCTAGTTTCTGTAGAGTTTGATAAGGTGAATTCTGAGTAGCGATACAAGTAGGCAGAGTGAAATCAACTTGATATAACATAACAAGTATCCAGCAAGTGAGGAAGAGGCCTGGTAACATACATTGCACAGAATATAATTCCACAAGGACTTACTGAAAGTATCGAGCAAAAGTGTCACTTATGAGAGTTATTGCAACTTCAAAAAGAAACGGTTCAACACAGTACCTTTATCCAGAGATAGTGCTCGTATGAGAGGCTTACCTTCCCTGTGTGTGGTTGCACAGCAACCAAGGATCCATACAGAGCAGGGAGCTGGGGGCGGAGTCGGATTCCAGACTATGAGGCATAGACTCCGGTATTCAGCTGCGGTTGTGTGAAAATGAAATAAACAGAGAACCCAGCTAGTTGCAATGAGGGTTAGTGGTGGAAAATGCTGAAGACTCAAGGAAAAAATATATAGCTGTAAAAGTCTTGGTCTTGAAAAAAGCTTAAGTGAGTAATAAAGACTGAGAGACCTGAGAAAGTAAACGACAGTCTGATTCACAGATCAGCTGTGAACTAAACTTCAATTATCAGGCAACAACCCTAGCAGGAAGTGAACTTAAATAGGCATAGGAAGTGGAAAAAAGGGATATGCCTTAAAGGTATTGTGATGAGAGCAGGATGTGATGTCACTAGTTTGGGGGCGGGGCTTAGGTCCGGTAGTCTGTGTCGCAGTTAGTTAGTACAATCAACCTGACCAGATGTGTATTGCTATGCTCTGCAATAAAATAGAGTTGTACCATCATTGCTGTGTCCTGCATATGTCCTGCATCTCATGACATGGTGTCAGAAGTTCTGGACTGAGCTTCTGTTCCTGATCGATTGCAATGTCAAAGTTTACCCCACCTGAGCCTTTTGACTTTTCTCAGCCTGCAGCTTGGCCCACATGGCGTCAGCAGTTTCAGCGCTTCAGGATTGCATCCAAACTGAACAAGGAGAGTGGTGAAGTACAAGTTAATTCTCTTTTATACTCTATGGGGAAAGATGTGGAGCCAGTGTTCAATGCTTTTACTTTCCAAGAAGGGGAAGAAGTTAACTTTGATATAGTTATGGATAAACTCAGTGCCCACTTTGTGCCCAAAAGAAATGTGATTCATGAGAGAGCTTGTTTTCACAAACGTAATCAGCGTGTGGGAGAATCTGTGGAGTCATTTGTGCGCAGCCTGTATGAACTAACTGAATTCTGTGAGTTTGGTGTTGCTAAAGAAGAGCAAATCAGAGACAGAATAGTTATTGGAATTGCAGATGCTGAAGTCTCACTGAAGCTGCAGTTAGAGCCTGATTTAACGTTAGACGGGGCTATTAGGATGGCCCGCCAGAGTGAACTGGTGAAAAAGCAAAGTGCCGATCTGAGGTCTGAGAGTATTGTGGATGAAGTGCAACAGTCTAGAAAAACTACTAGTGAAAGGCACAGTGTGAGCGGTAGATCTAAAGTACTGGAAAGGCCTAGAAGTGGATGGGCGCAACATGCCCGATGCACACGGTGCTACCGGGCTCATGATCAGAGTGCTATATGCCCGGCCAGAGATAAAAGATGCAGAAAATGTAACAGAATAGGCCATTTTGAAGTGGTGTGTAAAACTGAATACATTAAGGAAATGCAGGTGGACAGTGACCAGGAGGGTCAGGAAGTGTCTTTTGTGGGGTCCGTTGTGGAACGGACAAGCTCAGAGGAAGATTGGAAAGTTACTTTTACTGTAATGGGAGCCAAAGTTGATTTTAAGATTGACACAGGAGCAGATATCACTGTAATGTCTTTTGCTGAATTTATGAAACTGCCTCGACAGCCCCAGCTGGCGAAGGTTTCTACAAATGTCCATAGTCCTGGTGGCCGCATTGATTGTGTGGGGAAATTTCTTGCCAGCTGTGAGTACAAGCAAAGGAAGTTCACCATGTGGGTGCATGTGATCCGAGGTCAGTGTGTTAACAATTTATTGAGTAGAAAAGCAGCCTATGACTTGGGCCTCGTGGCCAGAGTGAATGAGATTTCCGAAGATATGTTTGGCGAGTTGGCCCTACTTAACTGCAAACCTGTCCGTATAGCACTTAAAAGTGACGCAGTCCCATACAGTATTTCTACTCCCCGTAGAATTCCGTTCCCGCTCATGCCCCAAGTGGAGAAAGAGCTTATGCGCATGAAGTCTATGGGGGTTATTGAAGAGGTTGTCGAAGCGACTGATTGGTGTGCCCCCATTGTTCCAGTTGCAAAGAAAAACGGAAAGGTGCGCATCTGTGTGGACCTGAAAAGGTTGAATGAGGCGGTGAAGAGAGAGAGATATGTGCTGCCGACATAAGAAGATAGCTTCTAGCGGCTTTTGGCAGATCCCCCTGGATCCAAAGTGCTTCAAACTGACTACCTTTATCACACCGGTAGGTCGGTTCTGCTTCTGCAGACTCCCCTTTGGGATATCCTCCACTCCTGAAATCTTTCAAAGGGAAATGAGTTCTCTCCTGAGTAACCACGTGGGCACGGCAGTCGTCATGGACGACATTCTAGTGTATGGGTCTACGGTGGAGGAGCATGATCAGCATTTAAGTTGTGTACTACAGGCTATCAAAGAGTCTGGGCTGAAGCTGAATAAAGAAAAATGTCATTTCAGGAAAACTGAATTATGTTACTTTGGGCATATCATCAATGGGGATGGTATCAAGCCAGACCCCGAGAAAATGTGTGCTATTGAACAGATGAAAAGTCCTTCTGATGTACATGAGCTGAGACAGATATTGGGCCTTGTAAATTACGTGGGCAAGTTTCTTCCAGATTTATCTACAGTTTTACACCCTATCACAGAGTTACTTAAGAAAGACGTTGCCTGGGTCTGGGGACCTTCACAAGAAAAAGCTTTCCTGCATGCCAAGTCCCTGCTGGGGTCTGCCCCAGTGCTGGGGTTCTACGACCCTTCAAAAAAGACTGTGGTTAGTGCCGATGCAAGCAGTTATGGGTTGGGGGCTGCACTCCTGCAGCTGAATGAAAATAAACTACAGCCCATCGCCTACTGTTTCCGCACACTGACGGCTGCGGAGTCAAAATACGCTCAAATTGAGAAAGAGTGCCTGGCTGCAGTTTGGGCCTGTGAGCGCTTTCAGCGTTATCTGGTGGGTTTGGAGAAATTTAGTCTGGAGACTGACCACAAACCGCTGGTCCCTCTAATCAACTCCTATGACATTGACAAAACACCCTTGAGATGCCAGAGACTTTTAATGAGACTGCTCAGGTTCAATGTTCAGGCAGTGCATGTGCCGGGGAAACAACTGGTTGTGGCGGATACACTATCCAGGCTCCCGCTGGCTGCTGCTGAAGAATCCTCCACAGAATCTGAGGTGAAAGTGTATGTTGATTCAGTTCTGGCCTCTAAGTCCATTTCTTCAAGGAAACTGGAGGAAATAAAGAGAGAGACATATTTGGACACAGATCTGCAAGAGGTTATAAGGTACATAAAAGAAGGCTGGCCCGAGAGCCGGGCAGCCTGGATGTCTTTAAGTGCTTACCAGCCAGAGAGGTCGGAGCTGGAGGGGTTGGTGCTGTTCCAAGACCGCATTGTAATTCCTGTCAGCATGAGGAAGGAGATGTTAAACAGGATTTACGATGGCCACTTAGGCATTACAAAGTGCAGAGAAAGGGCAGCTACAGCTGTGTGGTGGCCTGGGATCAGCTCCGACATTGCAAATCACGTGTCTAAATGTGCCTTTTGCCGGGAACGCCGGCCTACTCAGAGAAGGGAGCCCTTAATTTCTACTCCGCTGCCTGCGGGGCCGTGGCAGAAAATAGCTGCTGATTTGTGTGAACTGCACAGGAAAAAGTTCCTTGTTGTGATCAACTACTATTCCAGGTATTTGGAGATTGCACCCCTGAATGATATCACAAGTCAGGCCGTTATCATTCGCCTGAAGAGCTTGTTCGCCCGCTAGGGCATTCCAATGGAGCTAGTGAGTGATAATGGTATGCAGTTCGCTTCTACAGAGTTCAGTGCTTTCAGCAGGGAGTATGATTTTGTACATTCCACATCAAGTCCACATTATCCGCAGGCCAACGGAATGGCTGAAAGGGCAGTTCAAACCACAAAATTCATTCTAAAGCAATCTGAGCCGTACCTAGCCCTCTTGTCATACAGGGCGACACCCATTCAAGCCCCCGGGTTTAGCCCGGCACAGCTGATGCTAGGACGCCAGATTCACACCACTTTACCCTCAGTGGGTGTCTTCAAGCCGCCTGGCCCTGTTCCTCGGGACGAAGTCCTTAGGAGGGATGAAGAGACCAAAAAGGGTTATCGTTTCTTCTACGACAGGAGACATTCTGTCAGGCCCTTACAGGAACTGAAAGCGGGCCAAAGTGTCAGAATTAAACTGGATGATGAGAAGAAATGGAAGACGCCTGCTACGGTAGTTGGCCGCTCTCCAGAACCAAGGTCTTATACAGTCCTTACGGAGGGAGGGACGGTTACACGCCGTAACCGAAGACATCTTCAGTCTGTACCTGAGAGTCTGGAACTGGATGCCTCAGTACCACCGCCAGTGGGATCCCCTGTTCTAAGAGAGGTGCCTTCCCATCAGCAAGACCACAACGGGGATATATCTTTGCCTCCAGCGGACTCTTGTTCACCATCTTCTGTATCAGAGGACAGTTCATGCAAAGTTACATCAAGCGGAAGAGTGGTGAAATTCCGGCCCGATATAGGGACTGACTTTAGCTAGAACAGTGACCGGAAGTATGGGCAGAATAATCCCATGGTCACTGTGGACTAGGGTAGTCTACCCCGATGTCCAAGTCAGGATGTAATTTATGTGTTAATATTTTCTGAACCTATTTGTTCATATATTGTTCAAAAAAAAAAATGTTGTTGTATACTCTGTTCGTATACCTTGTTATTTGTTATATTCAAATGTATGCTTCACTTTTGAAAAAGGGGAAGATGTGATGAGAGCAGGATGTGATGTCACTAGTTTGGGGGCGGGGCTTAGGTCCGGTAGTCTGTGTCGCAGTTAGTTAGTACGATCAACCTGACCAGATGTGTATTGCTATGCTCTGTAATAAAATAGAGTTGTACCATCATTGCTGTGTCCTGCATATGTCCTGCATCTCATGACAGGTATATCCCACTTATACTTAAAAAAAATAAAGACCATGAATTACCGGCTTCCAACAGACCAATTTCATTATTGAATTGTGATTACAAACTCCTTACCTCCATTATGGCCAATAGACTTAAAGGGACAGTATACACTCATTTTCATATAACTGCATGTAATAGACACTACTATAAAGAATAAGATGCACAGATACTGATATAAAAATACAGTATAAAATGGTTTAAAAACGTACTTAGAAGCTCTCAGTTTAGCTCCCTTGAAAAGGTAGCTGGAAAGCCCACTGCAAGTGGGAAATAAAACACTCCCCCCTCCCCCTTCTTTTGCATATGAAAAGACCATTTACACAAGCAGGAGCAAGCTGGAGAAGGTAGCTGACAGTATTCACATAAAACTTTGGGGCTTGGTTAGGAGTCTGAAAATCAGAGCAATGTTATTAAAAAATAAGCAAAACTATACATTTTTTCTCTTGTTAAGTGTATCCAGTCCACGGATCATCCATTACTTGTGGTATATTCTCCTTCCCAACAGGAAGTTGCAAGAGGATCACCCACAGCAGAGCTGCTATATAGCTCCTCCCCTCACTGCCATATCCAGTCATTCTCTTGCAACTCTCAACAAAGATGGACGTAGTAAGAGGAGAGTGGTGTATTATAGTTAGTTTTTTAACTTCAATCAAAAGTTTGTTATTTTTAAATGGTACCGGAGTGTACTGTTTCATCTCAGGCAGCATTAGAAGAAGAATCTGCCTGTGATTTCTATGATCTTAGCAGAAGTAACTAAGATCCACTGCCGTTCTCACATATTCTGAGGAGTGAGGTAACTTCAGAGGGGGAATGGCGTGCAGGTTTTCCTGCAATAAGGTATGTGCAGTTAACATATTTCTAGGGTTGGAATTTGCTAGAAAAATGCTGCTGATACCGGATTAATGTAAGTTAAGCCTTAAATGCAGTGATAGCGACTGGTATCAGGCTTATTAACAGAGATACATACTCTTATAAAAGTGTAATATAAAACGTTTGCTGGCATGTTAATCGTTCTTAGATATGTTTGGTGACAAAACTTATTGGGGCCTAGTTTTTTTCCACATGGCTGGCTTGATTTTTGCCTAGTAACAGGCTTTCCACTGTTGCAATATGAGTGGGAAGGGCCTATTTTAGTGCTTTTCTGTGCAGCTAAAAATACTGACAGAGACATTCAGCTTCCCTCTGCATGATACAGGTCATCTCTGAAGGGCACAAAAGGCTTCAAAGTCGTGTTTGAGGAGGGTAACAATCACAGTAGACTGTGGCAGTTGTGACAGTGTTTAAAAAACGTTTTTGTCATTTATTATTCTGTTTTTGTTATTAAGGGGTTAATCATCCATTTGCAAGTGGGTGCAATGCTCTGCTGACTTGTTACATACACTGTAAAAATTTTGTTAGTGTAACTTCCTTTTTTCACTGTTATTTCAAATTTTGTCAATTTGTTTCTCTTAAAGGCACAGTAACGTTTTTTTATATTGCTTGTTAACTTGCTTTAAAGTGTTTTCCAAGCTTGCTAGTCTCATTGCTAGTCTGTACAAACATGTCTGAAACAGAGGATACTTGTTCATTATGTTTAAAAGCCATGGTGGAGCCCCATAGAAGAATGTGTAATAAATGTATTGATTTCACCTTAAACAGTAAAGATCAATCTTTATCTATAAAAGAATTGTCACCAGAGGGGTCTGTCGAGGGGGAAGTTATGCCGACTAACTCTCCCCACGTGTCGGACCCTTCGCCTCCCGCTCAAGGGACGCACGCTAATATGGCGCCAAGTACATCAGGGACGCCCATAGCGATTACTTTGCAGGACATGGCTGCAATCATGAATAATACCCTGTCAGAGGTATTATCCAGATTGCCTGAATTGAGAGGCAAGCGCGATAGCTCTGGGGTTAGACGAGATACAGAGCGCGTAGATGCTCTAAGAGCCATGTCTGATACTGCGTCACAATATGCAGAACCTGAGGATGGAGAGCTTCAGTCTGTGGGTGACGTCTCTGAATCGGGGAGACCTGATTCAGAGATTTCTAATTTTAAATTTAAGCTTGAGAACCTCAGTGTATTGCTTGGGGAGGTATTAGCTGCTCTAAATGACTGTGACACAATTGCAGTGCCAGAGAAATTGTGTAGGCTGGATAAATACTATGCAGTGCCGGTGAGTACTGATGTTTTTCCAATACCTAAAAGGCTTACAGAAATTATTAGTAAGGAGTGGGATAGGCCCGGTGTGCCCTTTTCCCCACCTCCTATATTTAGAAAAATGTTTCCAATAGATGCCACTACACGGGACTTATGGCAGACTGTCCCTAAGGTGGACGGAGCAGTTTCTACTTTAGCAAAGCGTACCACTATCCCGGTTGAGGACAGTTGTGCTTTTTCAGATCCAATGGATAAAAAATTAGAGGGTTACCTTAAGAAAATGTTTATTTAACAAGGTTTTATTTTACAGCCCCTTGCATGCATTGCGCCTGTCACTGCTGCGGCGGCATTCTGGTTTGAGGCCCTGGAAGAGGCCATCCATACAGCTCCATTGACTGAAATTGTTGACAAGCTTAGAACTCTTAAGCTAGCTAACTCATTTGTTTCTGATGCCATTGTTCATTTGACTAATCTAACGGCTAAGAATTCCGGATTCGTCATCCAGGCGCGTAGGGCGCTATGGCTCAAATCCTGGTCAGCTGATGTGACTTCAAAGTCTAAATTACTCAACATTCCTTTCAAGGGGCAGACCTTATTCGGGCCTGGTTTGAAAGAAATTATTGCTGACATTACTGGAGGTAAGGGTCATACCCTTCCTCAGGACAGGGCCAAATCAAAGGCCAAACAGTCTAATTTTCGTGCCTTTTCGAAATTTCAAGGCAGGTGCAGCATCAACTTCCTCTGCTTCAAAACAAGAGGGAACTTTTGCTCAATCCAAGCAGGCCTGGAAACCTAACCAGTCCTGGAACAAGGGCAAGCAGGCCAGAAAGCCTGCTGCTGCCTCTAAGACAGCATGAAGGAGCGGCCCCCTATCTGACAACGGATCTAGTAGGGGGCAGACTCTCTCTCTTCGCCCAGGCGTGGGCAAGAGATGTTCAGGATCCCTGGGCGTTGGAGATCATATCTCAGGGATATCTTCTGGACTTCAAAGCTTCTCCTCCACAAGGGAGATTTCACTTTTCAAGATTATCTGCAAACCAGATAAAGAAAGAGGCATTCCTAAGCTGCGTACAAGATCTCCTTGTAATGGGAGTGATCCATCCAGTTCCGTGGACGGAACAAGGACAGGGGTTTTATTCAAATCTTGGAACCTTCAGACCAATTTTGGATTTAAAGATCCTAAACAAATTCCTCAGAGTTCCGTCATTCAAGATGGAAACTATTCAAACCATTTTACCCATGATCCAAGAGGGTCAGTACATGACCACAGTGGACTTAAAGGATGCCTACCTTCACATTCCGATTCACAAGAATCATCATCAGTTCCTGAGGTTTGCCTTTCTAGACAGGCATTACCAATTTGTAGCTCTTCCATTCGGGTTGGCTACAGCCCCAAGAATTTTTACAAAGGTTCTGGGCTCACTTCTGGCGGTCCTAAGACCGCAAGGCATAGCGGTGGCTCCTTACCTGGACGATATCCTGATACAGGCGTCAATCTTTCAAATTGCCAAATCTCATACAGAGATAGTTCTGGCATTCCTGAGGTCGCATGGGTGGAAAGTGAACAAAGAAAAGAGTTCTCTATCTCCTCTCACGAGGGTTTCCTTCCTAGGGACTCTAATAGATTCTGTAGAAATGAAAATTTACCTGACGGAGTCCAGGTTATCAAAACTTCTAAATGCTTGCCGTGTTCTTCACTCCATTCCGCGCCCCACGGTGGCTCAGTGCATGGAAGTAATCGGCTTAATGGTAGCGGCGATGGACATAGTGCCATTCGCGCGCCTGCATCTTAGACCGCTGCAATTATGCATGCTCAGTCAGTGGAATGGGGATTACACAGATTTGTCCCCTCTACTAAATCTGGATCAGGAAACCAGAGATTCTCTTCTCTGGTGGTTATCTCGGGCCCATCTGTCCAAGGGTATGACCATTCGCAGACCAAATTGGACAATTGTAACAACAGATGCCAGCCTTCTAGGTTGGGGTGCAGTCTGGAACTCCCTGAAGGCTCAGGGTTCATGGACTCAGGAGGAGAAACTCCTCCCAATAAATATTCTGGAGTTAAGAGCAATATTCAATGCTCTTCTGGCTTGGCCTCAGCTAGCAACACTGAGGTTCATCAGATTTCAGTCGGACAACATCACGACTGTGGCTTACATCAACCATCAAGGGGGAACCAGGAGTTCCCTAGCGATGTCAGAAGTCTCCAAGATAATTCGCTGGGCAGAGACTCACTCTTGCCACCTGTCAGCGATCCATATCCCAGGTGTAGAGAACTGGGAGGCGGATTTTCTAATTCGTCAGACTTTTCATCCGGGGGAATGGGAACTCCATCCGGAGGTGTTTGCTCAATTGGTTCTCCATTGGGGCAAACCAGAATTGGATCTCATGGCATCTCGCCAGAACGCCAAGCTTCCTTGTTACGGATCCAGGTCCAGGGACCCAGAAGCAGCACTGATAGATGCTCTAGCAGCGGCTTGGTTCTTCAACCTGGCTTATGTGTTTCCACCGTTTCCTCTGCTCCCTCGTCTGATTGCCAAAATCAAACAGGAAAGAGCATCAGTGATATTGATAGCGCCTGCGTGGCCACGCAGGACCTGGTATGCAGACCTAGTGGACATGTCATCCTTTCCACCATGGACTCTGCCTCTGAGACAAGACCTTCTAATACAAGGTCCTTTCAATCACCCGAATCTACTTTCTCTGAGACTGACTGCATGGAGATTGAACGCTTGATCCTATCAAAGCGTCGCTTCTCCGAGTCAGTAATTGATACCTTAATACAGGCACGAAAGCCTGTCACCAGGAAAAATTTACCACAAGATATGGCGTAAATATCTTCATTGGTGTGAATCCAAGAATTACTCATGGAGTAGGGTTAGGATTCCTAGGATATTGTCCTTCCTCCAAGAGGGTTTGGACAAAGGATTATCAGCTAGTTCTTTAAAGGGACAGATTTCTGCTCTGTCTATTCTTTTACACAAGCGTCTGGCAGAAGTTCCAGACGTTCAGGCATTTTGTCAGGCTTTAGTTAGAATTAAGCCTGTGTTTAAACCTGTTGCTCCTCCATGGAGCTTAAACTTGGTTCTTAAAGTTCTTCAAGGGGTTCCGTTTGAACCCCTTCATTCTATTGATATCAAACTTCTTTCATGGAAAGTTCTTTTTCTGATGGCTATTTCCTCGGCTCGAAGAGTCTCGGAGTTATCTGCCTTACATTGTGATTCTCCTTATCTGATCTTTCATTCAGATAAAGTTGTTCTGCGTACAAAACCTGGGTTTTTACCTAAGGTGGTTTCTAACAAGAATATCAATCAAGAGATTGTTGTTCTATCATTATGTCCTAATTCTTCTTCAAAGAAGGAACGTCTTTTGCATAATCTAGACGTAGTCCGTGCCTTGAAGTTTTACTTACAGGCTACTAAAGATTTTCGCCAAACATCTAACCTGTTTGTTGTTTACTCTGGACAGAGGAGAGGTCAGAAGGCCTCGGCAACCTCTCTTTCTTTTTGGCTTTGGAGTATAATCCGTTTAGCCTATCAGACTGCTGGACAGCAGCCTCCTGAAAGGATTACAGCTCATTCTACTAGAGCTGGGGCTTCCACCTGGGCCTTTAAAAATGAGGCCTCTGTTGAACAGATTTGCAAGGCTGCAACTTGGTCTTCCCTTCATACTTTTTACAAATTTTACAAATTTGATACTTTTGCTTCTTCGGAGGCTGTTTTTGGAGAAAGGTTCTACAGGCAGTGGTTCCTTCCGTTTAAGTTCCTGCCTTGTCCCTCCCATCATCCGTGTACTTTAGCTTTGGTATTGGTATCCCACAAGTAATGGATGATCCGTGGACTGGATACACTTAACAAGAGAAAACATAATTTATGCTTACCTGATAAATTTATTTCTCTTGTAGTGTATCCAGTCCACGGCCCGCCCTGTCCTTTTCAGGCAGGTCTAAATTTTAATTAAACTACAGTCACCACTGCACCCTATGGTTTCTCCTTTCTCGGCTTGTTTCGGTCGAATGACTGGATATGGCAGTGAGGGGAGGAGCTATATAGCAGCTCTGTTGTGGGTGATCCTCTTGCAACTTCCTGTTGGGAAGGAGAATATCCCACAAGTAATGGATGATCCGTGGACTGGATACACTACAAGAGAAATAAATTTATCAGGTAAGCATAAATTATGTTTTAAAAAAAAAAAAACTTTATGGGCTATATAAATAGATCATCTACAAAACATTTATGCAAAGAAAAAATGAGTGTATAATGTCCCTTTAAGCCTCATTTAAATAAAATTATTCATGAGAATCAGGCAGGTTTTATGGTAGATACGAATCCCGTCAAAAATATGCGCAAAGTAATGTTAATTGTTAATATTGGATTTTTAAAAAAAAAAAAAATTAAACACTCAAAGTAAAAGTACAACTGATTTAGCTATACTAACACTAGATGCTGAGAAAGCATTTGACTATATCAGTTGGGTCCATCTTTTTTTTACTTTGGAGCAATTTGGTTTCACAGGTCAGTTCAATAAATTTATTCGATTGATATATAGTAATCCGATATCTGCGATTAATGTTAATGGCTCAACTACTGATCGCCTCAGCTTACAAAGAGGCACCAGGCAAGGTTGCCCGATTTCACCACTGCTTTTTAATCTCTTACTAGAACCTCTTGTGATTCTCCTTCATCAAAACTTAAGTGGTATCCAAATAGATGGACAAAGATTTGTATTATCATTGTATGCAGATGATCTACTTTTTTATTTAAGTAATCTTAAAGTGAGCCTCCCAAGACTGTTAGCCGATATCCAGCTCTTTGGAGCTATCTCAGGGTACTAATCTAAGTCTAAACTCTTATGGCTTTGTAAATCTGGTCAGAATAAAATTACTCATCCGTTTATAGAGAGACATCCAAAATCAATTATTTAGGAATAGTTTTGAGCAATAATCCTCAAGATTGGTATAAGTTGAATTTTCCGAAAGTATTTAAAGATTGTAAAAAAAAATTGGAAGACTGGATGCATCTATCTATTTCATTATCAGCTAGGGTCAAGTTAGTTAAGACTATTCTATTTCCTAAAATATTATATCTACTTCAAAACATTTCTCTATTCTTATATAAATCAGATATCCATTTATTCAATAAACTTTGTACCAGGTTCATTTGGAAAGGAGCCAAAACACGGATAGCAATAAAGCGCTTAATTCAAGAAGAGCGGTCGGTCTGGCTTTTTCAAATATAAGACACTATAATTTAGCAGCCTTAACTAAAATAGCGTTAGATTGGATCACGGAAAAAGAACAGGTCTCCTTTTTACATTGTGAATCTAATTTAATAGCTCCATTTGACCTGAAAGCAATCATACACTGCCCATTTATAAATTTACCATCCAATGTCACCAATTTAGTAAATCTCAAGAATCTAGTTTTGGCCTGGCAGAAATACTGTCTAGAATGCCACATATCGCCATATGTATCTGAGTTCCTCCCAATTAGAGGTAATCCTAATTGTCTACTAGGTTACTCTAACATAATCTTTAGAGACTGGGAGAATAAAGGCCTGAGGTGGATTAAACGATTTATAAGATCTGATCTGTCTGTGGAATAATTTTCTGATATTCGCCTGCAATTTGGTCTATCTCAGAAAGATTTCTATGCATATCTACAGCTACGACACTATATTGTAGAGCTGAAGCAAAAATATAGCCTAAATTGGTCTTTGGGAGATTATACCAAAACGGTATTTATACCATTTCTCTGTTGTATGCTGTTTTAAACGCTCTCTTTGTGAATGCTCAGTTAGAATATTTACAAAGTAAATGGCAACAGTATTTCCCAAATATCAATACTCAAGATATATTAGATAGTTTCAAAGTATTAGAGAGTTCTTGGGTCCTGACAACTTGGCGGGAGGCTCATTTAAAATTCATATTTGCAGTGTATATTACACCAGAGAAAATGTCTAGATGGTATAAAACAAGTAATCTATGTACAAGATGTTGTGCCACTAACGCAGATATTTTCCACTGTTTTTGGGCATGCCCAAAAATTACCCAATTTGACTGCTTAGTTGTGAAAAATATATGTAGTGTGATAGGTTGGGGCCTAAGGTTGAGCTTTTGTGGAGACCAAGGGTGCCGAATTATCAAGCTCCGAATGGAGATTGATGCCCCTGTTTCCGCACGAGCCTTCTAAAGACAGCTGCTCCATAACTTGTCCACTGCCTCTGAGGCTGCGGTCTTCGATCCGCCCGATCCTATACGATCGGGCTGATTGACACCCCCTGCTAGCGGGTGATTAGCCGCAAATCTGCAGGGGGCGGCATTGCACAAGCAGTTCACAAGAACTGCTTGTGCAATGATAAATGCTGACAGCTACATCATATCCTGTCCGTCAACACTTTAATAAATCAGCCCCATTGTGTGAATCCAGTTATGTCCCTTATTAAATTGCCTATAGTTCCTCCGGTATTTTTATGAAGCACTGCTGGCAACCCTAACAGGGATACAGGAACCGCCAGGGGCAATAAGATATTGACTCCTTGTGCTGCTGAAGCTGTTGACATCCTGCTAAAAACTGTGCACAGTATGGAGACTACTATCACTGATGCTAAAAACTGTGCACAGTATGGAGACTACTATCATTGATGCTAAAAGCTGTGCACAGTATGGAGACTACTATCATTGATGCTAAAAACTGTGCACAGTATGGAGACTACTATCATTGATGCTAAAAACTGTGCACTGTATGGAGACTACTATCACTGATGCTAAAAACTGTGCACTGTATAGAGACTACTATCACTGATGCTAAAAACTGTGCACAGTATGGAGACTACTATCACTGATGCTAAAAACTGTGCACTGTATGGAGACTACTATCACTGATGCTAAAAACTGTGCACAGTATGGAGACTACTATCATTGATGCTAAAAACTGTGCACAGTATGGAGACTACTATCATTGATGGTAAAAACTGTGCACAGTATGGAGACTACTATCATTGATGCTAAAAACTGTGCACAGTATGGAGACTACTATCATTGATGCTAAAAACTGTACACAGTATGGAGACTACTATCATTGATGCTAAAAACTGTGCACAGTATGGAGACTACTATCATTGATGGTAAAAACTGTGCACAGTATGGAGACTACTATCACTGATGCTAAAAACTGTGCACAGTATGGAGACTACTATCACTGATGCTAAAAACTGTGCACAGTATGGAGACTACTATCATTGATGCTAAAAACTGTGCACAGTATGGAGACTACTATCACTGATGCTAAAAACTGTGCACAGTATGGAGACTACTATCATTGATGCTAAAAACTGTGCACAGTATGGAGACTGCTATCATTGATGCTAAAACTGTGCACAGTATGGAGACTACTATCATTGATGCTAAAAACTGTGCACAGTATGGAGACTACTATCATTGATGCTAAAAACTGTGCACTGTATGGAGACTACTAGTATCAATGAATGCTAAAAACTGTGCACAGTATGGAGACTACTATCAATTGATAGCTAAAAACTGTGCACATGTATGGAGACTACTTATCACTGAATGCTAAAAAATGTGCACAGTATGGAGACTACTATCATTGATGCTCAAAAACTGTCACTGTATTGAGACGTACTATTCATTGATGCTAAAAACTGGTGTCACAGTATGGAGACTTACTATCACTGATGCTAGAATACTGTGCACAGTATGGGAGACTACTATCACTGATGCTAAAACTGTGCACAGTATGGAGACTACTATCACTGATGCTAATACCTGTGCACTGTAGGAGACCTACTATCACTGATTGCTAAAAACTGTGCACAGTATGGAACTACTATCACTGATAGCTAAAAACTGTGTCACTGTAGGGAGACTACTATCACTGATGCTAAAAACTGTGCCACAGTTTTGGGAGAACTACTATCACTGATGCTAAAAACTGTGCACTGGTATGGAGGACTACTATCACTTGATGCCGAAAACTGGTGGCCACTGTATGGAGGACTACTATCATTGATGCTAAAAAAACTAGTGCACTGTATGGAGACTACTATCACTGATAGCTAAAAACTGTGCACAGTATGGAGACTTACTATCATTGAATGCTAAAAACTGTGCACAGTATGGAGACTACTATCACTGATGCTAAAAACTGTGCACAGTATGGAGACTACTATCACTGATGCTAAAAACTGTGCACAGTATGGAGACTACTATCACTGATGCTAAAAACTGTGCACAGTATGGGAGACTACTATCACTGATGCTAAAAACTGTGCACAGTATGGAGCTACTATCATTGATGCTAAAAACTGTGCACAGTATGGAGACTACTATCACTGATGCTTAAAAAACTGTGCACAGTATGGAGCCTACTATCACTTGATGCTAAAAACTGTGCAGTACTGGAGGACTACTATCATTTTCTTGGGAAAAAATGCTAATAAAACTGTGCACTGTATGGAGACTACTATCAATGATGCTAAAAACTGTGCACAGTATGGAGACTACTATCATTGATGCTAAAAACTGTGCCACAGTATGGAGACTACTATCACTAGATGCTAAAAACTGTGCACAGTATGGAGGACTACTATCACTGATGCTAAAAACTGGTGCACAGTATGGAGACTACTATCACTGATGCTAAAAAACTGTGCACAGTATGGAGACTACTATCACTGATGCTAAAAACCTGTGCACAGTATGGAGACTACTATCATTGATGCTAAAAACTGTGCACAGTATGGAGACTACTATCATTGATGCTAAAAACTGTGCACAGTATGGAGACTACTATCATTGATGCTAAAAAACTGTGCACAGTATGGAGACTACTATCACTGAATGCTAAAAACATGGCACAGTATGGAGGACTACTATCACTGATGCTAAAAACTGTGCACAGTATGGAGACTACTATCACTGATGCCTAAAAACTGTGCACAGTATGGAGACTACTATCAGTGATGCTAAAAACTGTGCACAGTATGGAGACTACTATCATTGATGCTAAAAACTGTGCACAGTATGGAGACTACTATCATTGATGCTAAAAACTGTGCACATATGGAGGACTACTATCATTGATGACTAAAATATGTGCACAGTATGGAGACTACTATCATTGATGCTAAAAACTGTGCACAGTATGGAGACTACTATCATTGATGCTAAAAACTGTGCACAGTATGGAGACTACTATCATTGATGCTAAAAACTGTGCACATAATGGAGACTACTATCAGTGATGCTAAAAACTGTGCACAGGTATGGAGACTATATCACTGATGCTAAAAACTGTGCACAGTATGGAGACTACTATCAATGATACTAAAAACTTGTGCACAGTATGGAGACTACTATCATTGATGCTAAAAACTGTGCACAGTATGGAGACTACTATCACTGATGCTAAAAAACTGTGCACAGTATGGAGACTACTATCACTGATGCTAAAAACTGTGCACAGTATGGAGACTACTATCACTGATGCTAAAAACTGTGCACTGTATGGAGACTACTATCACTGATGCTAAAAACTGTGCACAGTATGGAGACTACTATCATTGATGCTAAAAACTGTGCACAGTATGGAGACTACTATCATTGATGCTAAAAACTGTGCACAGTATGGAGACTACTATCACTGATGCTAAAAACTGTGCACAGTATGGAGACTACTATCACTGATGCTAAAAACTGTGCACTGTATGGAGGCTACTATCATTGATGCTAAAAACTGTGCACTGTATGGAGACTACTATCATTGATGCTAAAAACTGTGCACAGTATGGAGACTACTATCATTGATGCTAAAAACTGTGCACAGTATGGAGACTACTATCACTGATGCTAAAAACTGTGCACTGTATGGAGACTACTATCACTGATGCTAAAAACTGTGCACAGTATGGAGACTACTATCACTGATGCTAAAAACTGTGCACAGTATGGAGACTACTATCATTGATGCTAAAAACTGTGCACAGTATGGAGACTACTATCATTGATGCTAAAAACTGTGCACTGTATGGAGACTACTATCACTGATGCTAAAAACTGTGCACAGTATGGAGACTACTATCACTGATGCTAAAAACTGTGCACAGTATGGAGACTACTATCACTGATGCTAAAACCTGTGCACAGTATGGAGACTACTATCACTGATGCTAAAAACTGTGCACTGTATGGAGACTACTATCATTGATGCTAAAAACTGTGCACAGTATGGAGACTACTATCATTGATGCTAAAAACTGTGCACAGTATGGAGACTACTATCACTGATGCTAAAAACTGTGCACAGTATGGAGACTACTATCACTGATGCTAAAAACTGTGCACAGTATGGAGACTACTATCACTGATGCTAAAAACTGTGCACAGTATGGAGACTACTATCATTGATGCTAAAAACTGTGCAAGTATGGAGACTACTATCATCTGATGCTAAAAACTGTGCACAGTATGGAGACTACTATCATTGATGCTAAAAAACTGTGCACAGTATGGAGACTACTATCATTGATGCTAAAAACTGTGCACAGTATGGAGACTACTATCATTGATGCTAAAAACTGTGCACAGTATGGAGACTACTATCATTGATGCTAAAAACTGTGCACAGTATGGAGACTACTATCATTGATGCTAAAAACTGTGCACAGTATGGAGACTACTATCATTGATGCTAAAAACTGTGCACTGTATGGAGACTACTATTATTGATGCTAAAAACTTTGCACAGTATGGAGACTACTATCATTGATGCTAAAAACTGTGCACAGTATGGAGACCACTATCATTGATACTAAAAACTGTGCACTGTATGGAGACTACTATCACTGATGCTAAAAACTGTGCACAGTATGGAGACTACTATCATTGATGCTAAAAACTGTGCACAGTATGGAGACTACTATCATTGATGCTAAAAACTGTGCACAGTATGGAGACTACTATCACTGATGCTAAAAACTGTGCACAGTATGGAGACTACTATCATTGATGCTAAAAACTGTGCACAGTATGGAGACTACTATCATTGATGCTAAAAACTGTGCACAGTATGGAGACTACTATCATTGATGCTAAAAACTGTGCACAGTATGGAGACTACTATCATTGATGCTAAAAACTGTGCACAGTATGGAGACTACTATCATTGATGCTAAAAACTGTGCACAGTATGGAGACTACTATCATTGATGCTAAAAACTGTGCACAGTATGGAGACTACTATCATTGATGCTAAAAACTGTGCACTGTATGGAGACTACTATCATTGATGCTAAAAACTGTGCACAGTATGGAGACTACTATCATTGATGCTAAAAACTGTGCACAGTATGGAGACTACTATCACTGATGCTAAAAACTGTGCACAGTATGGAGACTACTATCACTGATGCTAAAAACTGTGCACAGTATGGAGACTACTATCATTGATGCTAAAAACTGTGCACAGTATGGAGACTACTATCACTGATGCTAAAAAACTGTGCACAGTATGGAGACTACTATCACTGATGCTAAAAACTGTGCACAGTATGGAGACTACTATCATTGATGCTAAAAACTGTGCACAGTATGGAGACTACTATCACTGATGCTAAAAACTGTGCACAGTATGGAGACTACTATCACTGATGCTAAAAACTGTGCACAGTATGGAGACTACTATCACTGATGCTAAAAACTGTGCACAGTATGGAGACTACTATCACTGATGCTAAAAACTGTGCACAGTATGGAGACTACTATCATTGATGCTAAAAACTGTGCACAGTATGGAGACTACTATCACTGATGCTAAAAACTGTGCACAGTATGGAGACTACTATCATTGATGCTAAAAACTGTGCACTGTATGAGACTACTATCACTGATGCTAAAAACTGTGCACTGTATGAGGACTACTATCACTGATGCTAAAAACTGTGCACAGTATGGAGACTACTATCAATGATGCTAAAAACTGTGCACAGGTATGGAGACTACTATCATTGATGCTAAAAAACTGTGCAAGTCATGGAGGACTACTATCATCGATGCTAAAAACTGTGCACAGTATGGAGACTACTATCATTGATGCTAAAAACTGTGCCACAGTATGGAGACTACTATCACTGATGCTAAAAACTGTGCACAGTATGGAGACTACTATCATTGGATGCTATAAACTGTGCACATATGGAGACCTACTATCACTGATGCTAAAGAACTGTGCACAGTATGGAGACTACTATCACTGATGCTAAAAACTGTGCACAGTATGGAGACTACTATCAATTGACTGCCTAAAAAACTTGTGCACAGTATTGAGACCTACTATCATCAGATGCTAAAAGACATGTGCACAGTATGGGACACTATCACTGGAGCAAAAAACTGTCAGTATGGAGACTACTATCACTGATGCTATAAAACTGATGCACTGTATTGGAGACTACCTATCACTGATGCTAAAAACTGTGCACAGTATGGAGACTACTATCATTGATGCTAAAAACTGTGCAACTGTCATGGAGACTACTATCACTTGATGCTAAAAACTGGGCACTGTATGGAGACTACTATCACTGATGCTAAAAACTGTGCACTGTATGGAGACTACTATCACTGATGCTAAAAACTGTGCACTGTATGGAGCTACTATCATTGATGCTAAAAACTGTGCACAGTATGGAGCTACTATCATTGATGCTAAAAACTGTGCACAGTATGGAGACTACTATCATTGATGCTAAAAACTGTGCACAGTATGGAGACTACTATCATTGATGCTACAAACTGTGCACAGTATGGAGACTACTATCATTGATGCTAAAAACTGTGCACAGTATGGAGACTACTATCATTGATGCTAAAAACTGTGCACAGTATGGAAGACTACTATCATTGATGCTAAAAACTGTGCACAGTAGAGACTACCTATCATTGATGCTAAAAACTGTTGCACAGTATGGAGACTACTATCATTGGATGCTAAAAACTGTGCACAGTATGGAGACTACTATCATTGATGCTAGAAAAACTGTGCACAGTATGGAGACTACTATCATTGATGCTAAAAACTGGTGCACAGTATGGAGACTACTATCATTGATGCTAAAAACTGTGCACAGTATGGAGATCTACTATCATTGATGCTAAAAAACTGTGCACAGTATGGAGACTACTATCATGGATGCAAAAAACTGTGCACAGTATGGAGACTACTATCATTGATGCTAAAAAACTGTGCACAGTATGGAGACTACTATCATTGATGCTAAAGAACTGTGCACAGTATGGAGACTACTATCATTGATGCTAGAAACGTGCACGAGTATGGAGACTACTATGCATTGATAGCTAAAGAAAAAACTGTGCACTGTATGGAGACTACTATCACTGATGCTAAAAACTGTGCACAGTATGGGAGACTACTATCATTGATGCTAAAAACTGTGGCACAGTATGGAGACTTACTATCATCTTGATACTAAAAACTGTGCACTGTATGGAGACTACTATCACTGATGCTAAAAACTGTGCACAGTATGGAGACTACTATCATTGATGCTAAAAACTGTGCACAGTATGGAGACTACTATCAGTGATGCTAAAAACTGTGCACAGTAGGGAGACTACTATCACTGATGCTAAAAACTGTGCACTGTATGGAGACTACTATCATTGATGCTAAAAACTGTGCACAGGTATGGAGACTACTATCATTGATGCTAAAAACTGTGCACAGTATGGAGACTACTATCATTGATGCTAAAAACTGGGCACAGTATGGAGACTACTATCATTGATAGCTAAAAACTGTGCACAGTATGGAGACTACTATCACTGATGCTAAAAACTGTGCACAGTATGGAGACTACTATCATTGATGCTAAAAACTGTGCACAGTATGGAGACTACTATCAGTGATGCTAAAAACTGTGCACAGTATGGAGACTACTATCACTGATGCTAAAAACTGTGCACAGTATGGAGACTACTATCACTGATGCTAAAAACTGTGCACAGTATGGAGACTACTATCATTGATGCTAAAAACTGTGCACAGTATGGAGACTACTATCACTTGATGCTAAAAACTGTGCACAGTATGGAGACTACTATCATTGATCGCTAAAAACTGTGCACAGTATGGAGACTACTATCATTGATGCTAAAAACTGTGCACAGTATGGAGACTACTATCACTGATGCTAAAAACTGTGCACAGTATGGAGACTACTATCATTGATGCTAAAAACTGTGCACAGTATGGAGACTACTATCACTGATGCTAAAAACTGTGCACAGTATGGAGACTACTATCACTGATGCTAAAAACTGTGCACAGTATGGAGACTACTATCATTGATGCCTAAAAACTGTGGCACAGTATGGAGACTACTATCACTGATAGCTAAAAACTGTGCACAGTAATGGAGACATACTATCACTGATGCTAAAAACTGTGCACAGTATGGAGACTACTATCATTGATGCTAAAAACTGTGCACTGTATGGAGACTACTATCATTGATGCTAAAAACTGTGCACAGTATGGAGACTACTATCATTGATGCTAAAAACTGTGCACAGTATGGAGACTACTATCACTGATGCTAAAAACTGTGCACAGTATGGAGACTACTATCACTGATGCTAAAAACTGTGCACAGTATGGAGACTACTATCACTGATGCTAAAAACTGTGCACTGTATGGAGACTACTTTCATTGATGCTAAAAACTGTGCACAGTATGGAGACTACTATCATTGATGCTAAAAACTGTGCACAGTATGGAGACTACTATCATTGATGCTAAAAACTGTGCACAGTATGGAGACTACTATCATTGATGCTAAAAACTGTGCACAGTATGGAGACTACTATCATTGATGCTAAAAACTGTGCAAAGTATGGAGACTACTATCACTGATGCTAAAAACTGTGCACAGTATGGAGACTACTATCACTGATGCTAAAAACTGTGCACAGTAATGGAGTCAACAATCACTGATGCTAAAAACTGTGCACATTAGTATGGAGACTACTATCACTGATGGCTAAAAAATGTGCACAGTATGGAGACTACTATCAATGATGCTAAAAAACTGTGTCACAGTATGGAGAGACTACTATCATTGATGCTAAAAACTGTGCACAGTATGGAGACTACTATCATTGATGCTAAAGAACTGTGGCACAGTATGGAGACTACTATCATCTGATGCTAAAAACAGTGCACAGTATGGTGAGACTACTATCACTGATGCTAAAAACTGTGCACAGTATGGAGACAACTATCATTGATGCTAAAAACTGTGCACAGTATGGAGACTACTATCATTGATGCTAAAAACTGGTGCACTGTATGGAGACTACATCATTGAGTGCTAAAAACTGTGCACTGTATGGATGACTACTATCATTGATGCTAAAAACTGTGCACAGTATGGAGACTACTATCACTGATGCTAAAAACTGTGCACAGTATGGAGACTACTATCACTGATGACTAAAAACTGTGCACTGATGGGAGACTACTATCATTGATGCTAAAAACTGTGCACAGTATGGGAGACTACTATCATTGATGCTAAAAACTGTGCACAGTTATGGAGACTACTATCGATTGATGCTAAAAACTGTGCACAGTAGGAGACTACTATCAATGATGCTAAAAACTGTCACAGTATGGAGACTAGCTATCATTGATGCTAAAAACTGTGCACAGTATGGAGACTACTATCATTGAGATGCTAAGAAAACTGTGCACAGTATGGAGACTACTAATCATTGATGCTAAAAACTGTGCACAGTATGGAGACTACTATCACTGATGCTAAAAAACTGTGCACAGTATGGAGACTACTATCACTGATCTAAAAACTGTGCACAGTATGGAGACTACTATCACTTGATGCTAAAAACTGTGCACATGTATGAGAGACTACTATCACTGATGATAAAAACCTGTGCACAGTATGGAGACTACTATCATTGATGCTGAAAAAAAACTGTGTGCACCAGTATGGAGACTACTATCACTGATGCTAAAAACTGTGCACAGTATGGAGACTACTATCACTGATGCTAAAAACTGTGCACAGTATGGAGACTACTATCATTGATGCTAAAAACTGTGCACAGTATGGAGACTACTATCATTGATGCTAAAAACTGTGCACAGTATGGAGACTACTATCATTGATGCTAAAAACTGTGCACAGTATGGAGACTACTATCATTGATGCTAAAAACTGTGCACAGTATGGAGACTACTATCATTGATGCTAAAAACTGTGCACTGTATGGAGACTACTATCATTGATGCTAAAAACTGTGCACAGTATGGAGACTACTATCACTGATGCTAAAAACTGTGCACTGTATGGAGACTACTATCACTGATGCTAAAAACTGTGCACAGTATGGAGACTACTATCATTGATGCTAAAAACTGTGCACAGTATGGAGACTACTATCACTGATGCTAAAAACTGTGCACAGTATGGAGACTACTATCACTGATGCTAAAAACTGTGCACAGTATGGAGACTACTATCACTGATGCTAAAAACTGTGCACTGTATGGAGACTACTATCATTGATGCTAAAAACTGTGCACAGTATGGAGACTACTATCATTGATGCTAAAAACTGTGCACAGTATGGAGACTACTATCACTGATGCTAAAAACTGTGCACAGTATGGAGACTACTATCACTGATGCTAAAAACTGTGCACAGTATGGAGACTACTATCACTGATGCTAAAAACTGTGCACTGTATGGAGACTACTATCATTGATGCTAAAAACTGTGCACAGTATGGAGACTACTATCATTGATGCTAAAAACTGTGCACAGTATGGAGACTACTATCATTGATGCTAAAAACTGTGCACAGTATGGGGACTACTGTCATTGATGCTAAAAACTGTGCACAGTATGGAGACTACTATCATTGATGCTAAAAACTGTGCAAAGTATGGAGACTACTATCATTGATGCTAAAAACTGTGCACAGTAATGAGACTACTATCACTGATGCTAAAACCTGTGCACAGTAATGGAGACTACTATCATTGATGCTAAAAACTGTGCACAGTATGGAGAGCTACTATCATGATGCTAAAAACTGTGCACGTATGGAGACTACTATCACTGATGCTAAAAACTGTGCACAGTATGAGACTACATATCATTGATGCTAAAAACTGTGCACAGTATGGAGACTACTATCACTGATGCTAAAAAACTGTGCACAGTATGGAGACTACTATCATTAGATGCTAAAAACTGTGCACAGTATGGAGGACTACTATCACTGATGCTAAAAACTGTGCACAGTATGTGAGACTACTATCAATGATGCTAAAAACTGTTGCACAGTATGGAGATCTACTATCATTGATGCTAAAAACTGTGCACTGTATGGAGACTACATATCACTGATGCTAAAAACTGTGCACTGTAGATGGAGACTACTATCATTGATGCTAAAAACTGTGCACAGTATGGAGACTACTATCACTGATGCTAAAAACTGTGCACAGTATGGAGACTACTATCATTGATGCTAAAAACTGTGCACTGTATGGAGACTACTATCATTGATGCTAAAAACTGTGCACAGTATGGAGACTACTATCATTGATGCTAAAAACTGTGCACTGTATGGAGACTACTATCACTGATGCTAAAAACTGTGCACTGTATGGAGACTACTATCATTGATGCTAAAAACTGTGCACAGTATGGAGACTACTATCATTGATGCTAAAAACTGTGCACAGTATGGAGACTACTATCATTGATGCTAAAAACTGTGCACAGTATGGGGACTACTATCATTGATGCTAAAAACTGTGCACAGTATGGAGACTACTATCATTGATGCTAAAAACTGTGCAAAGTATGGAGACTACTATCATTGATGCTAAAAACTGTGCACAGTATGGAGACTACTATCATTGATGCTAAAAACTGTGCACAGTATGGAGACTACTATCATTGATACTAAAAACTGTGCACTGTATGGAGACTACTATCACTGATGCTAAAAACTGTGCACAGTATGGAGACTACTATCATTGATGCTAAAACTGTGCACAGTATGGAGACTACTATCACTGATGCTAAAAACTGTGCACAGTATGGAGACTACTATCACTGATGCTAAAAACTGTGCACAGTATGGAGACTACTATCATTGATGCTAAAAACTGTGCACAGTATGGAGACTACTATCATTGATGCTAAAAACTATGCACAGTATGGAGACTACTATCATAGATGCTAAAAACCCGTGCACAGTATGGAGACTACTATCATTGATGCTAAAAACTGTGCACAGTATAGAGACTACTATCATTGATGCTAAAAACTGTGCACAGTATGGAGACTACTATCACTGATGCTAAAAACTGTGCACAGTATGGAGACTACTATCATTGATGCTAAAAACTGTGCACTGTATGGAGACTACTATCATTGATGCTAAAAACTGTGCACAGTATGGAGACTACTATCATTGATGCTAAAAACTGTGCACTGTATGGAGACTACTATCACTGATGCTAAAAACTGTGCACAGTATGGAGACTACTATCACTGATGCTAAAAACTGTGCACAGTATGGAGACTACTATCATTGATGCTAAAAACTGTGCACAGTATGGAGACTACTATCACTGATGATAAAAACTGTGCACAGTATGGAGACTACTATCACTGATGATAAAAACTGTGCACAGTATGGAGACTACTATCACTGATGATAAAAACTGTGCACAGTATGGAGACTACTATCATTGATGCTAAAAACTGTGCACAGTATGGAGACTACTATCACTGATGCTAAAAACTGTGCACAGTATGGAGACTACTATCATTGATGCTAAAAACTGTGCACTGCATGGAGACTACTATCATTGATGCTAAAAACTGTGCACAGTATGGAGACTACTATCATTGATGCTAAAAACTGTGCACAGTATGGAGACTACTATCACTGATGCTAAAAACTGTGCACAGTATGGAGACTACTATCATTGATGCTAAAAACTGTGCACAGTATGGAGACTACTATCACTGATGCTAAAAACTGTGCACAGTATGGAGACTACTATCATTGATGCTAAAAACTGTGCACTGTATGGAGACTACTATCATTGATGCTAAAAACTGTGCACAGTATGGAGACTACTATCATTGATGCTAAAAACTGTGCACAGTATGGAGACTACTATCACTGATGCTAAAAACTGTGCACAGTATGGAGACTACTATCATTGATGCTAAAAACTGTGCACAGTATGGAGACTACTATCACTGATGCTAAAAACTGTGCACAGTATGGAGACTACTATCACTGATGCTAAAAACTGTGCACTGTATGGAGACTACTATCACTGATGCTAAAAACTGTGCACAGTATGGAGACTACTATCATTGATGCTAAAAACTGTGCACAGTATGGAGACTACTATCACTGATGCTAAAAACTGTGCACAGTATGGAGACTACTATCATTGATGCTAAAAACTGTGCACAGTATGGAGACTACTATCACTGATGCTAAAAACTGTGCACAGTATGGAGACTACTATCATTGATGCTAAAAACTGTGCACTGTATGGAGACTACTATCATTGATGCTAAAAACTGTGCACAGTATGGAGACTACTATCATTGATGCTAAAAACTGTGCACAGTATGGAGACTACTATCACTGATGCTAAAAACTGTGCACAGTATGGAGACTACTATCATTGATGCTAAAAACTGTGCACAGTATGGAGACTACTATCACTGATGCTAAAAACTGTGCACAGTATGGAGACTACTATCACTGATGCTAAAAACTGTGCACTGTATGGAGACTACTATCACTGATGCTAAAAACTGTGCACAGTATGGAGACTACTATCATTGATGCTAAAAACTGTGCACAGTATGGAGACTACTATCATTGATGCTAAAAACTGTGCACAGTATGGAGACTACTATCACTGATGCTAAAAACTGTGCACAGTATGGAGACTACTATCACTGATGCTAAAAACTGTGCACAGTATGGAGACTACTATCATTGATGCTAAAAACTGTGCACTGCATGGAGACTACTATCACTGATGCTAAAAACTGTGCACTGTATGGAGACTACTATCACTGATGCTAAAAACTGTGCACTGTATGGAGACTACTATCACTGATGCTAAAAACTGTGCACTGTATGGAGACTACTATCACTGATGCTAAAAACTGTGCACTGTATGGAGGCTACTATCATTGATGCTAAAAACTGTGCACAGTATGGAGACTACTATCATTGATGCTAAAAACTGTGCACAGTATGGAGACTACTATCATTGATGCTACAAACTGTGCACAGTATGGAGACTACTATCATTGATGCTAAAAACTGTGCACAGTATGGAGACTACTATCATTGATGCTAACAACTGTGCACAGTATGGAAACTACTATCATTGATGCTAAAAACTGTGCACAGTATGGAGACTACTATCATTGATGCTAAAAACTGTGCACAGTATGGAGACTACTATCATTGATGCTAAAAACTGTGCACAGTATGGAGACTACTATCATTGATGCTAAAAACTGTGCACAGTATGGAGACTACTATCATTGATGCTAAAAACTGTGCACAGTATGGAGACGACTATCATCGATGCTAAAAACTGTGCACAGTATGGAGACTACTATCATTGATGCTAAAAACTGTGCACAGTATGGAGACTACTATCATTGATGCTAAAAACTGTGCACTGTATGGAGACTACTATCATTGATGCTAAAAACTGTGCACAGTATGGAGACTACTATCATTGATGCTAAAAACTGTGCACAGTATGGAGACTACTATCACTGATGCTAAAAACTGTGCACTGTATGGAGACTACTATCACTGATGCTAAAAACTGTGCACAGTATGGAGACTACTATCATTGATGCTAAAAACTGTGCACAGTATGGAGACTACTATCATTGATGCTAAAAACTGTGCACAGTATGGAGACTACTATCATTGATGCTAAAAACTGTGCACAGTATGGAGACTACTATCACTGATGCTAAAAACTGTGCACAGTATGGAGACTACTATCACTGATGCTAAAAACTGTGCACAGTATGGAGACTACTATCACTGATGCTAAAAACTGTGCACAGTATGGAGACTACTATCACTGATGCTAAAAACTGTGCACAGTATGGAGACTACTATCATTGATCCAAAAAACTGTGCACAGTATGGAGACTACTATCACTGATGCTAAAAACTGTGCACAGTATGGAGACTACTATCACTGATGCTAAAAACTGTGCACAGTATGGAGACTACTATCATTGATGCTAAAACTGTGCACAGTATGGAGACTACTATCACTGATGCTAAAAACTGTGCACAGTATGGAGACTACTATCATTGATGCTAAAAACTGTGCACTGTATGGAGACTACTATCACTGATGCTAAAAACTGTGCACAGTATGGAGACTACTATCACTGATGCTAAAAACTGTGCACAGTATGAAGACTACTATCATTGATGCTAAAAACTGTGCACAGTATGGAGACTACTATCATTGATGCTAAAAACTGTGCACTGTATGGAGACTACTATCATTGATGCTAAAAACTGTGCACAGTATGGAGACTACTATCATTGATGCTAAAAACTGTGCACAGTATGGAGACTACTATCACTGATGCTAAAAACTGTGCACTGTATGGAGACTACTATCATTGATGCTAAAAACTGCGCACAGTATGGAGACTACTATCACTGATGCTAAAAACTGTGCACAGTATGGAGACTACTATCATTGATGCTAAAAACTGCGCACAGTATGGAGACTACTATCATTGATGATAAAAACTGTGCACAGTATGGAGACGACTATCATTGATGCTAAAAACTGTGCACAGTATGGAGACTACTATCATTGATGCTAAAAACTGTGCACAGAATGGAGACTACTATCATTGATGCTAAAAACTGTGCACAGTATGGAGACTACTATCACTGATGCTAAAAACTGTGCACAGTATGGAGACTACTATCACTGATGCTAAAAACTGTGCACAGTATGGAGACTACTATCATTGATGATAAAAACTGTGCACAGTATGGAGACTACTATCATTGATGATAAAAACTGTGCACAGTATGGAGACTACTATCATTGATGATAAAAACTGTGCACAGTATGGAGACTACTATCATTGATGCTAAAAACTGTGCACAGTATGGAGACTACTATCACTGATGCTAAAAACTGTGCACAGTATGGAGACTACTATCATTGATGATAAAAACTGTGCACTGTATGGAGACTACTATCACTGATGCTAAAAACTGTGCACAGTATGGAGACTACTATCACTGATGCTAAAAACTGTGCACAGTATGGAGACTACTATCACTGATGCTAAAAACTGTGCACAGTATGGAGACTACTATCATTGATGCTAAAAACTGTGCACAGTATGGAGACTACTATCATTGATGCTAAAAACTGTGCACAGTATGGAGACTACTATCATTGATGCTAAAAACTGTGCACAGTATGGAGACTACTATCATTGATGCTAAAAACTGTGCACAGTATGGAGACTACTATCATTGATGCTAAAAACTGTGCACAGTATGGAGACTACTATCACTGATGCTAAAAACTGTGCACAGTATGAAGACTACTATCATTGATGCTAAAAACTGTGCACAGTATGGAGACTACTATCATTGATGCTAAAAACTGTGCACTGTATGGAGACTACTATCATTGATGCTAAAAACTGTGCACAGTATGGAGACTACTATCATTGATGCTAAAAACTGTGCACAGTATGGAGACTACTATCACTGATGCTAAAAACTGTGCACTGTATGGAGACTACTATCATTGATGCTAAAAACTGCGCACAGTATGGAGACTACTATCACTGATGCTAAAAACTGTGCACAGTATGGAGACTACTATCATTGATGCTAAAAACTGCGCACAGTATGGAGACTACTATCATTGATGATAAAAACTGTGCACAGTATGGAGACGACTATCATTGATGCTAAAAACTGTGCACAGTATGGAGACTACTATCATTGATGCTAAAAACTGTGCACAGAATGGAGACTACTATCATTGATGCTAAAAACTGTGCACAGTATGGAGACTACTATCACTGATGCTAAAAACTGTGCACAGTATGGAGACTACTATCACTGATGCTAAAAACTGTGCACAGTATGGAGACTACTATCATTGATGATAAAAACTGTGCACAGTATGGAGACTACTATCATTGATGATAAAAACTGTGCACAGTATGGAGACTACTATCATTGATGATAAAAACTGTGCACAGTATGGAGACTACTATCATTGATGCTAAAAACTGTGCACAGTATGGAGACTACTATCACTGATGCTAAAAACTGTGCACAGTATGGAGACTACTATCATTGATGATAAAAACTGTGCACAGTATGGAGACTACTATCATTGATGATAAAAACTGTGCACAGTATGGAGACTACTATCATTGATGCTAAAAACTGTGCACAGTATGGAGACTACTATCACTGATGCTAAAAACTGTGCACAGTATGGAGACTACTATCACTGATGCTAAAAACTGTGCACAGTATGGAGACTACTATCATTGATGCTAAAAACTGTGCACAGTATGGAGACTACTATCACTGATGCTAAAAACTGTGCACAGTATGGAGACTACTATCACTGATGCTAAAAACTGTGCACAGTATGGAGACTACTATCACTGATGCTAAAAACTGTGCACTGTATGGAGACTACTATCATTGATGCTAAAAACTGTGCACAGTATGGAGACTACTATCATTGATGCTAAAAACTGTGCACAGTATGGAGACTACTATCATTGATGCTAAAAACTGTGCACAGTATGGAGACTACTATCATTGATGCTAAAAACTGTGCACAGTATGGAGACTACTATCACTGATGCTAAAAACTGTGCACTGTATGGAGACTACTATCACTGATGCTAAAAACTGTGCACAGTATGGAGACTACTATCATTGATGCTAAAAACTGTGCACAGTATGGAGACTACTATCACTGATGCTAAAAACTGTGCACAGTATGGAGACTACTATCATTGATGCTAAAAACTGTGCACAGTATGGAGACTACTATCACTGATGCTAAAAACTGTGCACAGTATGGAGACTACTATCACTGATGCTAAAAACTGTGCACAGTATGGAGACTACTATCACTGATGCTAAAAACTGTGCACAGTATGGAGACTACTATCACTGATGCTAAAAACTGTGCACAGTATGGAGACTACTATCATTGATGCTAAAAACTGTGCACAGTATGGAGACTACTATCATTGATGCTAAAAACTGTGCACAGTATGGAGACTACTATCATTGATGCTAAAAACTGTGCACAGTATGGAGACTACTATCATTGATGCTAAAAACTGTGCACAGTATGGAGACTACTATCATTGATGCTAAAAACTGTGCACAGTATGGAGACTACTATCACTGATGCTAAAAACTGTGCACAGTATGGAGACTACTATCACTGATGCTAAAAACTGTGCACAGTATGGAGACTACTATCATTGATGCTAAAAACTGTGCACAGTATGGAGACTACTATCACTGATGCTAAAAACTGTGCACAGTATGGAGACTACTATCATTGATGCTAAAAACTGTGCACAGTATGGAGACTACTATCACTGATGCTAAAAACTGTGCACAGTATGGAGACTACTATCATTGATGCTAAAAACTGTGCACAGTATGGAGACTACTATCACTGATGCTAAAAACTGTGCACTGTATGTAGACTACTATCATTGATGCTAAAAACTGTGCACAGTATGGAGACTACTATCATTGATGCTAAAAACTGTGCACTGTATGGAGACTACTATCATTGATGCTAAAAACTGTGCACTGTATGGAGACTACTATCATTGATGCTAAAAACTGTGCACAGTATGGAGACTACTATCACTGATGCTAAAAACTGTGCACAGTATGGAGACTACTATCACTGATGCTAAAAACTGTGCACTGTATGGAGACTACTATCACTGATGCTAAAAAATGTGCACAGTATGGAGACTACTATCACTGATGCTAAAAACTGTGCACAGTATGGAGACTACTATCACTGATGCTAAAAACTGTGCACAGTATGGAGACTACTATCATTGATGCTAAAAACTGTGCACAGTATGGAGACTACTATCACTGATGCTAAAAACTGTGCACTGTATGGAGGCTACTATCATTGATGCTAAAAACTGTGCACAGTATGGAGACTACTATCATTGATGCTAAAAACTGTGCACAGTATGGAGACTACTATCATTGATGCTAAAAACTGTGCACAGTATGAAGACTACTATCATTGATGCTAAAAACTGTGCACAGTATGGAGGCTACTATCATTGATGCTAAAAACTGTGCACTGTATGGAGACTACTATCATTGATGCTAAAAACTGTGCACAGTATGGAGGCTACTATCATTGATGCTAAAAACTGTGCACAGTATGGAGACTACTATCACTGATGCTAAAAACTGTGCACAGTATGGAGACTACTATCACTGATGCTAAAAACTGTGCACTGTATGGAGACTACTATCACTGATGCTAAAAACTGTGCACAGTATGGAGACTACTATCACTGATGCTAAAAACTGTGCACAGTATGGAGACTACTATCATTGATGCTAAAAACTGTGCACAGTATGGAGACTACTATCACTGATGCTAAAAACTGTGCACAGTATGGAGACTACTATCATTGATGCTAAAAACTGTGCACAGTATGGAGACTACTATCATTGATGCTAAAAACTGTGCACAGTATGGAGACTACTATCACTGATGCTAAAAACTGTGCACAGTATGGAGACTACTATCACTGATGCTAAAAACTGTGCACAGTATGGAGACTACTATCATTGATGCTAAAAACTGTGCACAGTATGGAGACTACTATCATTGATGCTAAAAACTGTGCACAGTATGGAGACTACTATCATTGATGCTAAAAACTGTGCACAGTATGGAGACTACTATCATTGATGCTAAAAACTGTGCACAGTATGGAGACTACTATCACTGATGCTAAAAACTGTGCACAGTATGGAGACTACTATCACTGATGCTAAAAACTGTGCACTGTATGGAGACTACTATCATTGATGCTAAAAACTGTGCACAGTATGGAGACTACTATCACTGATGCTAAAAACTGTGCACAGTATGGAGACTACTATCACTGATGCTAAAAACTGTGCACAGTATGGAGACTACTATCATTGATGCTAAAAACTGTGCACTGTATGGAGACTACTATCACTGATGCTAAAAACTGTGCACAGTATGGAGACTACTATCACTGATGCTAAAAACTGTGCACAGTATGGAGACTACTATCACTGATGCTAAAAACTGTGCACAGTATGGAGACTACTATCACTGATGCTAAAAACTGTGCACAGTATGGAGACTACTATCATTGATGCTAAAAACTGTGCACAGTATGGAGACTACTATCATTGATGCTAAAAACTGTGCACAGTATGGAGACTACTATCATTGATGCTAAAAACTGTGCACAGTATGGAGACTACTATCATTGATGCTAAAAACTGTGCACAGTATGGAGACTACTATCATTGATGCTAAAAACTGTGCACAGTATGGAGACTACTATCACTGATGCTAAAAACTGTGCACAGTATGGAGACTACTATCACTGATGCTAAAAACTGTGCACAGTATGGAGACTACTATCATTGATGCTAAAAACTGTGCACAGTATGGAGACTACTATCACTGATGCTAAAAACTGTGCACAGTATGGAGACTACTATCATTGATGCTAAAAACTGTGCACAGTATGGAGACTACTATCACTGATGCTAAAAACTGTGCACAGTATGGAGACTACTATCATTGATGCTAAAAACTGTGCACAGTATGGAGACTACTATCACTGATGCTAAAAACTGTGCACTGTATGTAGACTACTATCATTGATGCTAAAAACTGTGCACAGTATGGAGACTACTATCATTGATGCTAAAAACTGTGCACTGTATGGAGACTACTATCATTGATGCTAAAAACTGTGCACTGTATGGAGACTACTATCATTGATGCTAAAAACTGTGCACAGTATGGAGACTACTATCACTGATGCTAAAAACTGTGCACAGTATGGAGACTACTATCACTGATGCTAAAAACTGTGCACTGTATGGAGACTACTATCACTGATGCTAAAAACTGTGCACAGTATGGAGACTACTATCACTGATGCTAAAAACTGTGCACAGTATGGAGACTACTATCATTGATGCTAAAAACTGTGCACAGTATGGAGACTACTATCACTGATGCTAAAAACTGTGCACTGTATGGAGACTACTATCACTGATGCTAAAAACTGTGCACAGTATGGAGACTACTATCACTGATGCTAAAAACTGTGCACAGTATGGAGACTACTATCACTGATGCTAAAAACTGTGCACTGTATGGAGACTACTATCACTGATGCTAAAAACTGTGCACAGTATGGAGACTACTATCACTGATGCTAAAAACTGTGCACAGTATGGAGACTACTATCACTGATGCTAAAAACTGTGCACTGTATGGAGACTACTATCACTGATGCTAAAAACTGTGCACAGTATGGAGACTACTATCACTGATGCTAAAAACTGTGCACAGTATGGAGACTACTATCATTGATGCTAAAAACTGTGCACAGTATGGAGACTACTATCACTGATGCTAAAAACTGTGCACAGTATGGAGACTACTATCACTGATGCTAAAAACTGTGCACAGTATGGAGACTACTATCATTGATGCTAAAAACTGTGCACAGTATGGAGACTACTATCACTGATGCTAAAAACTGTGCACAGTATGGAGACTACTATCATTGATGCTAAAAACTGTGCACAGTATGGAGACTACTATCATTGATGCTAAAAACTGTGCACAGTATGGAGACTACTATCATTGATGCTAAAAACTGTGCACAGTATGGAGACTACTATCATTGATGCTAAAAACTGTGCACAGTATGGAGACTACTATCATTGATGCTAAAAACTGTGCACAGTATGGAGGCTACTATCATTGATGCTAAAAACTGTGCACTGTATGGAGACTACTATCATTGATGCTAAAAACTGTGCACAGTATGGAGACTACTATCACTGATGCTAAAAACTGTGCACTGTATGGAGACTACTATCATTGATGCTAAAAACTGTGCACAGTATGGAGACTACTATCACTGATGCTAAAAACTGTGCACAGTATGGAGACTACTATCATTGATGCTAAAAACTGTGCACAGTATGGAGACTACTATCATTGATGCTAAAAACTGTGCACAGTATGGAGACTACTATCATTGATGCTAAAAACTGTGCACAGTATGGAGACTACTATCATTGATGCTAAAAACTGTGCACAGTATGGAGACTACTATCACTGATGCTAAAAACTGTGCACAGTATGGAGACTACTATCATTGATGCTAAAAACTGTGCACTGTATGGAGACTACTATCACTGATGCTAAAAACTGTGCACAGTATGGAGACTACTATCATTGATGCTAAAAACTGTGCACAGTATGGAGACTACTATCATTGATGCTAAAAACTGTGCACAGTATGGAGACTACTATCATTGATGCTAAAAACTGTGCACAGTATGGAGACTACTATCATTGATGCTAAAAACTGTGCACTGTATGGAGACTACTATCACTGATGCTAAAAACTGTGCACAGTATGGAGACTACTATCATTGATGCTAAAAACTGTGCACAGTATGGAGACTACTATCATTGATGCTAAAAACTGTGCACAGTATGGAGACTACTATCATTGATGCTAAAAACTGTGCACAGTATGGAGACTACTATCACTGATGCTAAAAACTGTGCACAGTATGGAGACTACTATCATTGATGCTAAAAACTGTGCACAGTATGGAGACTACTATCACTGATGCTAAAAACTGTGCACAGTATGGAGACTACTATCACTGATGCTAAAAACTGTGCACAGTATGGAGACTACTATCACTGATGCTAAAAACTGTGCACTGTATGGAGACTACTATCACTGATGCTAAAAACTGTGCACAGTATGGAGACTACTATCACTGATGCTAAAAACTGTGCACAGTATGGAGACTACTATCACTGATGCTAAAAAACTGTGCACAGTATGGAGACTACTATCATTGATGCTAAAAACTGTGCACAGTATGGAGACTACTATCACTGATGCTAAAAACTGTGCACAGTATGGAGACTACTATCATTGATGCTAAAAACTGTGCACTGTATGGAGACTACTATCATTGATGCTAAAAACTGTGCACAGTATGGAGACTACTATCATTGATGCTAAAAACTGTGCACTGTATGGAGACTACTATCACTGATGCTAAAAACTGTGCACTGTATGGAGACTACTATCATTGATGCTAAAAACTGTGCACAGTATGGAGACTACTATCATTGATGCTAAAAACTGTGCACAGTATGGAGACTACTATCATTGATGCTAAAAACTGTGCACAGTATGGGGACTACTATCATTGATGCTAAAAACTGTGCACAGTATGGAGACTACTATCATTGATGCTAAAAACTGTGCAAAGTATGGAGACTACTATCATTGATGCTAAAAACTGTGCACAGTATGGAGACTACTATCATTGATGCTAAAAACTGTGCACAGTATGGAGACTACTATCATTGATACTAAAAACTGTGCACTGTATGGAGACTACTATCACTGATGCTAAAAACTGTGCACAGTATGGAGACTACTATCATTGATGCTAAAACTGTGCACAGTATGGAGACTACTATCACTGATGCTAAAAACTGTGCACAGTATGGAGACTACTATCACTGATGCTAAAAACTGTGCACAGTATGGAGACTACTATCATTGATGCTAAAAACTGTGCACAGTATGGAGACTACTATCATTGATGCTAAAAACTATGCACAGTATGGAGACTACTATCATAGATGCTAAAAACCCGTGCACAGTATGGAGACTACTATCATTGATGCTAAAAACTGTGCACAGTATAGAGACTACTATCATTGATGCTAAAAACTGTGCACAGTATGGAGACTACTATCACTGATGCTAAAAACTGTGCACAGTATGGAGACTACTATCATTGATGCTAAAAACTGTGCACTGTATGGAGACTACTATCATTGATGCTAAAAACTGTGCACAGTATGGAGACTACTATCATTGATGCTAAAAACTGTGCACTGTATGGAGACTACTATCACTGATGCTAAAAACTGTGCACAGTATGGAGACTACTATCACTGATGCTAAAAACTGTGCACAGTATGGAGACTACTATCATTGATGCTAAAAACTGTGCACAGTATGGAGACTACTATCACTGATGATAAAAACTGTGCACAGTATGGAGACTACTATCACTGATGATAAAAACTGTGCACAGTATGGAGACTACTATCACTGATGATAAAAACTGTGCACAGTATGGAGACTACTATCATTGATGCTAAAAACTGTGCACAGTATGGAGACTACTATCACTGATGCTAAAAACTGTGCACAGTATGGAGACTACTATCATTGATGCTAAAAACTGTGCACTGCATGGAGACTACTATCATTGATGCTAAAAACTGTGCACAGTATGGAGACTACTATCATTGATGCTAAAAACTGTGCACAGTATGGAGACTACTATCACTGATGCTAAAAACTGTGCACAGTATGGAGACTACTATCATTGATGCTAAAAACTGTGCACAGTATGGAGACTACTATCACTGATGCTAAAAACTGTGCACAGTATGGAGACTACTATCATTGATGCTAAAAACTGTGCACTGTATGGAGACTACTATCATTGATGCTAAAAACTGTGCACAGTATGGAGACTACTATCATTGATGCTAAAAACTGTGCACAGTATGGAGACTACTATCACTGATGCTAAAAACTGTGCACAGTATGGAGACTACTATCATTGATGCTAAAAACTGTGCACAGTATGGAGACTACTATCACTGATGCTAAAAACTGTGCACTGTATGGAGACTACTATCACTGATGCTAAAAACTGTGCACTGTATGGAGACTACTATCACTGATGCTAAAAACTGTGCACAGTATGGAGACTACTATCATTGATGCTAAAAACTGTGCACAGTATGGAGACTACTATCACTGATGCTAAAAACTGTGCACAGTATGGAGACTACTATCATTGATGCTAAAAACTGTGCACAGTATGGAGACTACTATCACTGATGCTAAAAACTGTGCACAGTATGGAGACTACTATCATTGATGCTAAAAACTGTGCACTGTATGGAGACTACTATCATTGATGCTAAAAACTGTGCACAGTATGGAGACTACTATCATTGATGCTAAAAACTGTGCACAGTATGGAGACTACTATCACTGATGCTAAAAACTGTGCACAGTATGGAGACTACTATCATTGATGCTAAAAACTGTGCACAGTATGGAGACTACTATCACTGATGCTAAAAACTGTGCACAGTATGGAGACTACTATCACTGATGCTAAAAACTGTGCACTGTATGGAGACTACTATCACTGATGCTAAAAACTGTGCACAGTATGGAGACTACTATCATTGATGCTAAAAACTGTGCACAGTATGGAGACTACTATCATTGATGCTAAAAACTGTGCACAGTATGGAGACTACTATCACTGATGCTAAAAACTGTGCACAGTATGGAGACTACTATCACTGATGCTAAAAACTGTGCACAGTATGGAGACTACTATCATTGATGCTAAAAACTGTGCACTGCATGGAGACTACTATCACTGATGCTAAAAACTGTGCACTGTATGGAGACTACTATCACTGATGCTAAAAACTGTGCACTGTATGGAGACTACTATCACTGATGCTAAAAACTGTGCACTGTATGGAGACTACTATCACTGATGCTAAAAACTGTGCACTGTATGGAGGCTACTATCATTGATGCTAAAAACTGTGCACAGTATGGAGACTACTATCATTGATGCTAAAAACTGTGCACAGTATGGAGACTACTATCATTGATGCTACAAACTGTGCACAGTATGGAGACTACTATCATTGATGCTAAAAACTGTGCACAGTATGGAGACTACTATCATTGATGCTAACAACTGTGCACAGTATGGAAACTACTATCATTGATGCTAAAAACTGTGCACAGTATGGAGACTACTATCATTGATGCTAAAAACTGTGCACAGTATGGAGACTACTATCATTGATGCTAAAAACTGTGCACAGTATGGAGACTACTATCATTGATGCTAAAAACTGTGCACAGTATGGAGACTACTATCATTGATGCTAAAAACTGTGCACAGTATGGAGACGACTATCATCGATGCTAAAAACTGTGCACAGTATGGAGACTACTATCATTGATGCTAAAAACTGTGCACAGTATGGAGACTACTATCATTGATGCTAAAAACTGTGCACTGTATGGAGACTACTATCATTGATGCTAAAAACTGTGCACAGTATGGAGACTACTATCATTGATGCTAAAAACTGTGCACAGTATGGAGACTACTATCACTGATGCTAAAAACTGTGCACTGTATGGAGACTACTATCACTGATGCTAAAAACTGTGCACAGTATGGAGACTACTATCATTGATGCTAAAAACTGTGCACAGTATGGAGACTACTATCATTGATGCTAAAAACTGTGCACAGTATGGAGACTACTATCATTGATGCTAAAAACTGTGCACAGTATGGAGACTACTATCACTGATGCTAAAAACTGTGCACAGTATGGAGACTACTATCACTGATGCTAAAAACTGTGCACAGTATGGAGACTACTATCACTGATGCTAAAAACTGTGCACAGTATGGAGACTACTATCACTGATGCTAAAAACTGTGCACAGTATGGAGACTACTATCATTGATCCAAAAAACTGTGCACAGTATGGAGACTACTATCACTGATGCTAAAAACTGTGCACAGTATGGAGACTACTATCACTGATGCTAAAAACTGTGCACAGTATGGAGACTACTATCATTGATGCTAAAACTGTGCACAGTATGGAGACTACTATCACTGATGCTAAAAACTGTGCACAGTATGGAGACTACTATCATTGATGCTAAAAACTGTGCACTGTATGGAGACTACTATCACTGATGCTAAAAACTGTGCACAGTATGGAGACTACTATCACTGATGCTAAAAACTGTGCACAGTATGGAGACTACTATCATTGATGCTAAAAACTGTGCACAGTATGGAGACTACTATCATTGATGCTAAAAACTGTGCACTGTATGGAGACTACTATCATTGATGCTAAAAACTGTGCACAGTATGGAGACTACTATCATTGATGCTAAAAACTGTGCACAGTATGGAGACTACTATCACTGATGCTAAAAACTGTGCACTGTATGGAGACTACTATCATTGATGCTAAAAACTGCGCACAGTATGGAGACTACTATCACTGATGCTAAAAACTGTGCACAGTATGGAGACTACTATCATTGATGCTAAAAACTGCGCACAGTATGGAGACTACTATCATTGATGATAAAAACTGTGCACAGTATGGAGACGACTATCATTGATGCTAAAAACTGTGCACAGTATGGAGACTACTATCATTGATGCTAAAAACTGTGCACAGAATGGAGACTACTATCATTGATGCTAAAAACTGTGCACAGTATGGAGACTACTATCACTGATGCTAAAAACTGTGCACAGTATGGAGACTACTATCACTGATGCTAAAAACTGTGCACAGTATGGAGACTACTATCATTGATGATAAAAACTGTGCACAGTATGGAGACTACTATCATTGATGATAAAAACTGTGCACAGTATGGAGACTACTATCATTGATGATAAAAACTGTGCACAGTATGGAGACTACTATCATTGATGCTAAAAACTGTGCACAGTATGGAGACTACTATCACTGATGCTAAAAACTGTGCACAGTATGGAGACTACTATCATTGATGATAAAAACTGTGCACTGTATGGAGACTACTATCACTGATGCTAAAAACTGTGCACAGTATGGAGACTACTATCACTGATGCTAAAAACTGTGCACAGTATGGAGACTACTATCACTGATGCTAAAAACTGTGCACAGTATGGAGACTACTATCATTGATGCTAAAAACTGTGCACAGTATGGAGACTACTATCATTGATGCTAAAAACTGTGCACAGTATGGAGACTACTATCATTGATGCTAAAAACTGTGCACAGTATGGAGACTACTATCATTGATGCTAAAAACTGTGCACAGTATGGAGACTACTATCATTGATGCTAAAAACTGTGCACAGTATGGAGACTACTATCACTGATGCTAAAAACTGTGCACAGTATGAAGACTACTATCATTGATGCTAAAAACTGTGCACAGTATGGAGACTACTATCATTGATGCTAAAAACTGTGCACTGTATGGAGACTACTATCATTGATGCTAAAAACTGTGCACAGTATGGAGACTACTATCATTGATGCTAAAAACTGTGCACAGTATGGAGACTACTATCACTGATGCTAAAAACTGTGCACTGTATGGAGACTACTATCATTGATGCTAAAAACTGCGCACAGTATGGAGACTACTATCACTGATGCTAAAAACTGTGCACAGTATGGAGACTACTATCATTGATGCTAAAAACTGCGCACAGTATGGAGACTACTATCATTGATGATAAAAACTGTGCACAGTATGGAGACGACTATCATTGATGCTAAAAACTGTGCACAGTATGGAGACTACTATCATTGATGCTAAAAACTGTGCACAGAATGGAGACTACTATCATTGATGCTAAAAACTGTGCACAGTATGGAGACTACTATCACTGATGCTAAAAACTGTGCACAGTATGGAGACTACTATCACTGATGCTAAAAACTGTGCACAGTATGGAGACTACTATCATTGATGATAAAAACTGTGCACAGTATGGAGACTACTATCATTGATGCTAAAAACTGTGCACAGTATGGAGACTACTATCATTGATGATAAAAACTGTGCACAGTATGGAGACTACTATCATTGATGCTAAAAACTGTGCACAGTATGGAGACTACTATCACTGATGCTAAAAACTGTGCACAGTATGGAGACTACTATCATTGATGATAAAAACTGTGCACAGTATGGAGACTACTATCATTGATGATAAAAACTGTGCACAGTATGGAGACTACTATCATTGATGCTAAAAACTGTGCACAGTATGGAGACTACTATCACTGATGCTAAAAACTGTGCACAGTATGGAGACTACTATCACTGATGCTAAAAACTGTGCACAGTATGGAGACTACTATCATTGATGCTAAAAACTGTGCACAGTATGGAGACTACTATCACTGATGCTAAAAACTGTGCACAGTATGGAGACTACTATCACTGATGCTAAAAACTGTGCACAGTATGGAGACTACTATCACTGATGCTAAAAACTGTGCACAGTATGGAGACTACTATCATTGATGCTAAAAACTGTGCACAGTATGGAGACTACTATCATTGATGCTAAAAACTGTGCACAGTATGGAGACTACTATCATTGATGCTAAAAACTGTGCACAGTATGGAGACTACTATCATTGATGCTAAAAACTGTGCACAGTATGGAGACTACTATCACTGATGCTAAAAACTGTGCACAGTATGGAGACTACTATCACTGATGCTAAAAACTGTGCACAGTATGGAGACTACTATCATTGATGCTAAAAACTGTGCACAGTATGGAGACTACTATCACTGATGCTAAAAACTGTGCACAGTATGGAGACTACTATCATTGATGCTAAAAACTGTGCACAGTATGGAGACTACTATCACTGATGCTAAAAACTGTGCACAGTATGGAGACTACTATCACTGATGCTAAAAACTGTGCACAGTATGGAGACTACTATCACTGATGCTAAAAACTGTGCACAGTATGGAGACTACTATCACTGATGCTAAAAACTGTGCACTGTATGGAGACTACTATCATTGATGCTAAAAACTGTGCACAGTATGGAGACTACTATCATTGATGCTAAAAACTGTGCACAGTATGGAGACTACTATCATTGATGCTAAAAACTGTGCACAGTATGGAGACTACTATCATTGATGCTAAAAACTGTGCACAGTATGGAGACTACTATCATTGATGCTAAAAACTGTGCACAGTATGGAGACTACTATCACTGATGCTAAAAACTGTGCACAGTATGGAGACTACTATCACTGATGCTAAAAACTGTGCACAGTATGGAGACTACTATCATTGATGCTAAAAACTGTGCACAGTATGGAGACTACTATCACTGATGCTAAAAACTGTGCACAGTATGGAGACTACTATCATTGATGCTAAAAACTGTGCACAGTATGGAGACTACTATCACTGATGCTAAAAACTGTGCACAGTATGGAGACTACTATCATTGATGCTAAAAACTGTGCACAGTATGGAGACTACTATCACTGATGCTAAAAACTGTGCACAGTATGTAGACTACTATCATTGATGCTAAAAAACTGTGCACAGTATGGAGACTACTATCATTGATGCTAAAAACTGTGCACTTATGGAGACTACTATCAATTGATGCTAAAAACTGTGCACAGGTATGGAGACTACTATCATTGATGCTAAAAACTGTGCACAGTATGGAGACTACTATCACTGATGCTAAAAACTGTGCACTGTATGGAGACTACTATCAATGATGCTAAAAACTGTGCACAGTATGGAGACTACTATCACTGATGCTAAAAAACTGTGCACAGTATGGAGACTACTATCACTTGATGCTAAAAACTGTGCACAGTATGGAGACTACTATCACTGATGCTAAAAACTGTGCACAGTATGGAGACTACTATCATGATGCTAAAAACTGTGCACAGTATGGAGACTACTATCATTGATGCCTAAAAACTGTGCACAGTATGGAGACTACTATCATTGATGCTAAAAAACTGTGCACAGTATGGAGACTACTATCATTGATGCTAAAAACTGTGCACAGTATGGAGACTACTATCACTTGATGCTAAAAACTGTGCACAGTATGGAGACTACTATCATTGATGCTAAAAACTGTGCACAGTATGGAGACTACTATCACTGATGCTTAAAAAACTGTGCACAGTATGGAGACTACTATCATTGATGCTAAAAACTGTGCACAGTATGGAGACTACTATCATTGATGCTAAAAACTGTGCACAGTATGGAGACTACTATCACTTGATGCTAAAAACTGTGCACAGTATGGAGACTACTATCATTGATGCTAAAAACTGTGCACAGTATGGAGACTACTATCACTGATGCTAAAAAAAGTGCCCAGTCTGGATAATGATAAACTGCACAGCTATGAAATCATTGATGCTAAAAACTGTGACACAGTATGGAGAACTATATCGATGATGCTTAAAAACTGTGCACAGTATGAGACTATATCATGAATGCTAAAACTGTGCAACAGTATGAAGACTACTATCATTGAATGCTATAAAACTGTGCGCCACAAGGTATGGGAGTCTACTATCATTGATGCGGTAACAAACTGTGCCGCTGTCATGGAGACTACTATCACTTGATGCTAAAAACTGTGCCACAGTATGGAGAATACTATCACTTGATGCTGAAAAACTGTGCACAGTAATGGGAGGCCTACTATCACAATGATGCTAAAACTGTGCACCGTATGGAGACTACTATCCACTGATGACTAAAAATACTGTGCACAGTATGGAGACTACTATCACTTTGATGCTAAAAAACTGTGCACAGTATGGAGACTACTATCATGATGCTAGAAAACTGTGCACAGTATGGAGACTACTATCATTGATGCTAAAAACTGTGCACAGTATGGAGACTACTATCTCTGATGCTAAAAACTGTGCACAGTATGGAGACTACTATCACTGATGCTAAAAACTGTGCACAGTATGGAGACTACTATCATTGATGCTAAAAACTGTGCACAGTATGGAGACTACTATCACTGATGCTAAAAACTGTGCACAGTATGGAGACTACTATCACTGATGCTAAAAACTGTGCACAGTATGGAGACTACTATCATTGATGCTAAAAACTGTGCACAGTATGGAGACTACAATCACTGATGCTAAAAACTGTGCACAGTATGGAGACTACTATCACTGATGCTAAAAACTGTGCACAGTATGGAGACTACTATCACTGATGCTAAAAACTGTGCACAGTATGGAGACTACTATCACTGATGCTAAAAACTGTGCACAGTATGGAGACTACTATCATTGATGCTAAAAACTGTGCACAGTATGGAGACTACTATCATTGATGCTAAAAACTGTGCACAGTATGGAGACTACTATCATTGATGCTAAAAACTGTGCACAGTATGGAGACTACTATCATTGATGCTAAAAACTGTGCACAGTATGGAGACTACTATCATTGATGCTAAAAACTGTGCACAGTATGGAGGACTACTATCACTGATGCTAAAAACTGTGCACAGTAATGGAGACTACTATCAGCTGATGCTAAAAACTGTGCACAGTATGGAGACTACTATCATTGATGCTAAAAACTGTGCACAGTATGGAGACTACTATCACTGATGCTAAAAACTGTGCACATGATGGAGACTACTATCATTGATGCTAAAAAACTGTGCACAGTATGGAGACTACTATCACTGATGCTAAAAACTGTGCACAGTATGGAGACTACTATCATTGATGCTAAAAAACTGTGCACAGTATGGAGACTACTATCACTGATGCTAAAAACTGTGCACTGTATGTAGACTACTATCATTGATGCTAAAAACTGTGCACAGTATGGAGACTACTATCATTGATGCTAAAACTGTGCACTGTATGGAGACTACTATCATTGATGCTAAAAACTGTGCACTGTATGGAGACTACTATCATTGATGCTAAAAAACTGTGCACAGTATGGAGACTACTATCACTGATGCTAAAAACTGTGCACAGTATGGAGACTACTATCACTGATGCTAAAAACTGTGCACTGTATGGAGACTACTATCACTGATGCTAAAAACTGTGCACAGTATGGAGACTACTATCACTGATGCTAAAAACTGTGCACAGTATGGAGACTACTATCATTGATGCTAAAAACTGTGCACAGTATGGAGACTACTATCACTGATGCTAAAAACTGTGCACTGTATGGAGGCTACTATCACTGATGCTAAAAACTGTGCACTGTATGGAGACTACTATCACTGATGCTAAAAACTGTGCACAGTATGGAGACTACTATCACTGATGCTAAAAACTGTGCACTGTATGGAGACTACTATCACTGATGCTAAAAACTGTGCACAGTATGGAGACTACTATCACTGATGCTAAAAACTGTGCACAGTATGGAGACTACTATCACTGATGCTAAAAACTGTGCACTGTATGGAGACTACTATCACTGATGCTAAAAACTGTGCACAGTATGGAGACTACTATCACTGATGCTAAAAAACTGTGCACAGTATGGAGACTACTATCATTGATGCTAAAAACTGTGCACAGTATGGAGACTACTATCACTGATGCTAAAAACTGTGCACAGTATGGAGACTACTATCACTGATGCTAAAAACTGTGCACAGTATGGAGACTACTATCATTGATGCTAAAAACTGTGCACAGTATGGAGACTACTATCACTGATGCTAAAAACTGTGCACAGTATGGAGACTACTATCATTGATGCTAAAAACTGTGCACAGTATGGAGACTACTATCATTGATGCTAAAAAACTGTGCACAGTATGGAGACTACTATCATTGATGCTAAAAACTGTGCACAGTATGGAGACTACTATCATTGATGCTAAAAACTGTGCACAGTATGAAGACTACTATCATTGATGCTAAAAACTGTGCACAGTATGGAGGCTACTATCATTGATGCTAAAAACTGTGCACTGTATGGAGACTACTATCATTGATGCTAAAAACTGTGCACAGTATGGAGACTACTATCACTGATGCTAAAAACTGTGCACAGTATGGAGACTACTATCATTGATGCTAAAAACTGTGCACAGTATGGAGACTACTATCACTGATGCTAAAAACTGTGCACAGTATGGAGACTACTATCATTGATGCTAAAAACTGTGCACAGTATGGAGACTACTATCATTGATGCTAAAAACTGTGCACAGTATGGAGACTACTATCATTGATGATAAAAACTGTGCACAGTATGGAGACTACTATCATTGATGCTAAAAACTGTGCACAGTATGGAGACTACTATCACTGATGCTAAAAACTGTGCACAGTATGGAGACTACTATCATTGATGCTAAAAACTGTGCACAGTATGGAGACTACTATCACTGATGCTAAAAACTGTGCACAGTATGGAGACTACTATCATTGATGCTAAAAACTGTGCACAGTATGGAGACTACTATCATTGATGCTAAAAACTGTGCACAGTATGAAGACTACTATCATTGATGCTAAAAACTGTGCACAGTATGGAGACTACTATCATTGATGCTAAAAACTGTGCACTGCATGGAGACTACTATCACTGATGCTAAAAACTGTGCACTTTATGGAGACTACTATCATTGATGCTAAAAACTGTGCACAGTATGGAGACTACTATCATTGATGCTAAAAACTGTGCACAGTATGGAGACTACTATCATTGATGCTAAAAACTGTGCACAGTATGGAGACTACTATCACTGATGCTAAAAACTGTGCACAGTATGGAGACTACTATCATTGATGCTAAAAACTGTGCACAGTATGGAGACTACTATCACTGATGCTAAAAACTGTGCACAGTATGGAGACTACTATCACTGATGCTAAAAACTGTGCACAGTATGGAGACTACTATCACTGATGCTAAAAACTGTGCACTGTATGGAGACTACTATCACTGATGCTAAAAACTGTGCACTGCATGGAGACTACTATCACTGATGCTAAAAACTGTGCACAGTATGGAGACTACTATCACTGATGCTAAAAACTGTGCACAGTATGGAGACTACTATCATTGATACTAATAAGAGGGTAATCGAAACTGATATTTAACTATGAAGCCCCCTATATGCTTTCTAACCTTTATCTTGTATGTTCTTATATTTAGGGACCTTAGTATAAAGTTTATGGTATTCTCACACATTTTATTGGATATTAATGAAGCACTCTTTGGCCCATATTTATCAAGCTCTGTACGGAGCTTGAAGGGTCGTGTTTCTGGCGAGTCTTCAGACTCGCCAGAAACACAAGTTATGAAGTAGCGGTCTAAAGACCGCTGCTCCATAACCCTGTCCGCCTGCTCTGAGCAGGCAGACAGACATCGCCGGAAATCAACCTGATCGAATACGATCGGTTTGATTGACACCTCCCTGCTGGCGGCCGATTGGCCGCGAATCTGCAGTGGGCGGCGTTGCACCAGCAGCTTACATGAGCTGCTGGTGCAATGCTGAATACGGAGAGCGTATTGCTCTCCGCATTTAGCGAGGTCTTGCGGACCTGATCCGCAGTGTCGGATCAGGTCCGCAAGCCCTTTTATAAATTGGGGCCTTTGACTCTTTGTTTTATAACAAGTTATCTTCAGAATATTTCAAAGCAAGAAAAAAGTAGAAAATGTGAGGTTAAGTCTATTTTACACATATTTATATTTTTCTGTGATGCTATAGATATGACTTTATATTCTCAACAACATACATGCTATGCTTTTTTCTTTAGTCCATACGTCTTTTCATATATCACATGTATGTTGTATTGTGTTTTTAACCTCAATAAAAATTATTAAAAAAAAAAAAAGATTCTGGTATGTCTGTATACGTTTAATAAACTGTTTGATTTTATTCATAATCCCTTTTAAGTATTAAAAGTTTCCAGTGACCCTGGGTGGGGCAGTGCACTGGGAAAATCACACGGTTGTCTGCTAGTGGCATTGGGCTGTGCCTGGGCACACCTATCCATGCAGCTATTGTGATAATAAAACTGTAAGGAGCCTTCAGCGTGCTACACTGATTTCCTGGCTGATAGCTGTTCTCCTCAGCGTCAAGCAGGGTTTGCAGGTTTTGACTCACAAGGCAGAGAGACACGTGTGGCCCTTTTTGTAACTGGTATTGGAGTAACTAGCTTGTGTAGCGCTGGCACTAATATACACACAGAGAGCTGAGGCCGGAGTGCGCAGGTGCAAAGCACAAAGGAGTTTCCAGTGACGTCCCAGGCTCATCTATGCTGTGCAGCAAATCATTTGCATTGCTGTGCACACAATGGGCACCTGAGCCCAAAAAAAAACCCAGCTCCCAAATTGCCCTTTTTAAGAATTAGGGACAATTTTCCCAAATGTAGGACTGTCCCTAACAAACAGGGATGTCTGGTCACCTTACTTAAAAATACATGCTGTATCTGAGTCATGAGAGTATAGTAATGATTATCTACCTTAAAGGGACAGTCTACACTAAAATGTTTATTGTTAAAAAGGTAAATAATCCCTGTATTACCCATTCTGCAGTTTTGCATAACCAACACTGTTACATTAATATACTTGTTACCTCTGTGATTACCTTGTATCTAAGCCTCTGCAGACTGCCCCTTATCTCAGTTATATTAATATACTTGTTACCTCTGTCATTACCTTGTAGCTAAGCCTCTGCAGACTGCCCCTTATCGCAGTTATATTCATGTACTTGTTACCTCTGTCATTACCTTGTAGCTAAGCCTCTGCAGACTGCCCCTTATCTCAGTTATATTAATATACTTTTTACCTCTGTCATTACCTTGTAGCTAAGCCTCTGCAGACTGCCCCCTTATCTCAGTTATATTAATATACTTGTTACCTCTGTCATTACCTTGTATCTAAGCCTCTGCACACTGCTCCTTATCTCAGTTATATTAATATACTTGTTACCTATGTCATTACCTTGTATGTAAGCCTCTACAGACTGCCCCCTTATCTCAGTTATATTAATATACTTGTTACGTCTGTCATTACCTTGTAGCTAAGCCTCTGCAGACTGCCCCTTATCTCAGTTATATTAATATACTTGTTACCTCTGTCATTACCTTGTAGCTAAGCCTCTGCAGACTGCCCCCTTATCTCAGTTATATTAATATACTTTTTACCTCTGTGATTACCTTGTATCTAAGCCTCTGCAGACTGCCCCCTTATCTCAGTTATATTAATATACTTTTTACCTCTGTGATTACCCTGCATCTAAGCCTCTGCAAGCTGCCCCTTATCTCAGTTATATTAATATACTTTTTACCTCTGTGATTACCTTGTATCTAAGCCTCTGCAGACTGCCCCCTATCTCAGTTATATTAATATACGTGTTACCTCTGTCATTACCTTGTAGCTAAGCCTCTGCAGACTGCCCCCTTATCTCAGTTATATTAATATACTTTTTACCTCTGTGATTACCCTGCATCTAAGCCTCTGCAAGCTGCCCCTTATCTCAGTTATATTAATATACTTTTTACCTCTGTGATTACCCTATATCTAAGCCTCTGCAGACTGCCCCCTTATCTCAGTTATATTAATATACTTTTTACCTCTGTGATTACCTTGTATCTAAGCCTCTGCAGACTGCCCCTTTATCTCAGTTATATTAATATACTTTTTACCTCTGTGATTACCCTGCATCTAAGCCTCTGCAAGCTGCCCCTTATCTCAGTTATATTAATATACTTTTTACCTCTGTCATTACCTTGTATGTAAGCCTCTGCAGACTGCCCCTTATCTCAGTGCTTTTCAGATTTGTAGTTTAGCCAATCAGTGCTGATTTATAAATAACTCCACAGGAGTAAGCACAGTGTTATCTATATGGCACACACATGAACTAGTGGTGTCTAACTGTAGGGCACAGGAGTGAGCACAATGTTATCTATATGGCACACATGAACTAGCACTGCCTATATGTGAAAAACTGTCTAAATGCACTAATATAAGAGGCAGTCTGTAGTGGCTTAGAGACAGGCATGTAGAGGTTTAAAGCATATAAAGTTTATTCATATAACTATTGCTTGTGCACAGCTGGGGTGTTATCTATCTTTTTAAACAAATAGACTGTTTCTTTAAAGGGAGAGTTGTGTGCAGTATAACAATTTTGCAATATACTTTCATTATATATTTGCCCCTTTTTATGTAATTTAGCTCAGAAAATGGTGGATTTTCTAATTTCACAGAACTTGAAATGCACCTGATTTCTTGTGACTAACCCTACTACATATATGTCTCTAATTGGTTTAATCAGATTACAACTGCAAAACAATGCACTTTATACTAACATAATCACAGGGATTAGCTGCAGAAATTAGCCCGGATTGGCTTCTTTAAAAATAGTGGGTGGAGTTTGTCTTTTGAAAAACGATTGCATCAAACAAGATGTTCAGACTTGGCTAATATGTTATTCTATAATAAGAGAAATGTCCCTTTAAGTACAGCTAGCGTAGCTCTGACTCGTCCCAGAGCTGCCTGGTTCTACACAATGCAAGCTAACAAGACGTCATATAACAGAGCTACCTAGTGACGGCCGCTTTATGTCAATATCACACTTGCTCCAGCCGTGTGTCCTTGCTTTTTGTGTTAGATTTATTTATACCATTCCCGGTACTATCTAGCTGCTGCTACTATATACACAAACGTAATAAAAGGATATAGACTACTGTCATATAATACTTGTTACTTGGTCACGTAGTATTGAGTTTTGTCGGCAAGGGAACCAACGTGACATGAAATATAACAAAGGAAATGTAGTTTAGCTAGAGAAATAAATCTCACCTTTATTATGTGTCCAGCCTTTGCTAGTGATGCAGTGTGGTGTGAGTAACAATGACCAATTGCATCTATTTCTCTTACTAAAAGATGTTTCTGTTATATAAGTTTTCTCACGTAGCAAGAGCTCACTAACACCTAGATTACGAGTTTTGTGTTCGCGTTTTAACACTGAAAAAATGGCCATTTCAGCGTTAAAACAGCACTGCAGCCATTACGAGCCGTGTCGGTATAACTGTACCTGTAACGCAACGTCAGTCCCGCATTAGAAAAAATTACGTTTTTTCATGGGATCCCCATAGCGCTGCCATTACGAGTTTTGCGGTGAGGCTAAAAAGCTTGCGTTACACCCTATACTGACACGATCCGTACCGCCATCTGAGAGCAGTAGTTATGAGTTTTACGCAACAAAACTGTTACATAAAACTCATAACTAAACTGTTACATAAAACTCATAACTAAACTGTTACAAAGTACACTAACACCCATAAACTACCTATTAACCCCTAAACCGAGGCCCTCCCGCATCGCAAAAACACTATATTAAACCTATTAACCCTTAATCTGCCGCTCCTGACATCGCCGCCACTAATAACATTTATTAACCCTTATTCCGCCGCTCCCCGACATCGTTGCCACTATACTAAAGTTATAAACCCCTATTCCCACCCCAACATCAGCCAATAGGAATTAGAGCAGCTAAAATTCTACAGAAACAATATTAATACATAATATATGCAAAATTTAACATAGAACAGATAGGACATATTTAATAAACCATGACAGGTGCATTCTGTTTTGAGATATGTAGAGAGGGATCTCTTAAAGGATTTTAGGCTTGGGGAAGGTTTGAAAGTGTGCGGGAGGTCGTTCCATAACTGTGGTGCTCTGTAGGAAAAGGAGGATCGAGCTGCTTTCTTTTTGTATTGAGGCACGCTAAATAATGTGCTGTTATTGGATCGGAGATTATAGGAGGTGGGAATAGCCGAGGAGAGCATTCTGCTCAGGTAGGGTGGGAGCTTCCCAGAAAGGCTCTTAAAGACAAGGCAGGAAAGATGGAGGGTGCGTCTGGATTCCAGCGTCAGCCAGTTTAGTTCTTTTAGCATGTCACAATGGTGGGTCCGGTCGTTACATTGTAGCACAAAGCGGCAGAACGAGTTATACAATGTATTAAGTTTATTAAGGTGTTTGCGGTGCAGGTGCATATACTACGTCCCCGTAATCCATGATTGACATAAGCATTTGCTGCACAATCTTTTCCTTTACAGTAGGGCTGAGGCAGGATTTGTTTCTGTACAGGGCACCTAGTTTTGGATAGAGTTTAGATGCAAGTTTTTCTATGTGGGGGCCAAAAGATAGATTGGGGTCTAACAACATACCCAAGTATTTGAAAGAGTGGACTGCGGTCAGTGTGCAATTTGATTTTGTTTTGAAGTGTACATGGCAGTTTTGTAGTTTGTGTAATTTAGGCACCGTTCCAAAGATCATTGTGACAGTTTTGTCAGTGTTTAGGAAGAGTTTGTTGGTCTTGGAGCACTGCCTAAAGCTGCAGCAGATCGGATTTGCTTGCATAGATTACCCTGTCATCTGCGTACATGTGTACAGTTGAGGATTTGCAAACATTTGGTAGATAATTTATAAATAATGTGAATAATAGGGGACCGAGAATGGAACCTTGGGGAACACCACACATGACTAGGAGAGGGAGGGAGCCGCTGTCAGAAATGGAGACATATTGTGATCGATCTGATACATATGATCGAAACCAGGTTAGCGGACGATTACCAATACCTGAGTTTTTTAATTTGAGCAGTAGTATGTCGTGGTCTACTGTGTCAAAGGCCTTTGCAAAATCAAGGAAAATAGCTCCAGTTAGGTCTCCTTGTTCCATGCCAGTTTGGATGTCATTGCAAATTTTTAGGAGGGCAGTTGTAGTGGAGTGGTTCGGGTGCAAACCTGATTGATCAGGGGTCAGATAGTTAGATTGTTGGTAATACTCACATAGTTGCGTATGGACGCACTTTTCTAAGATTTTTGACAATACTGGGAGCAATGATATTGGGCGATAATTAGAAACCAAGGTTATCTCACCACTTTTATGGACAGGCACTACTCTTGCAGTCTTCCAGAGTTTGGGTATGTATCCAGACACCAAGGATTCATTAATTAGGGTTGTGACAGGTTTAGCAATTGCCCGCACACTGAGCTTCAACAGCATTGCTGGGATTTGATCAGGTCCAGACTGGTTTTTCATTTTTAGATTAGCAAGGTGTTTCTTAATGACACTGATAGGTACAGGTCTAAAATTGAACTTCTCTATATCGGGTCTTTGCAGATTTAGTGGGGCCTGATCCACATTTGTAGTTTCAGGATGCGTGTCATTTATTAGTTTGTCAATCAGGGTGGTGGAGCATCTGACAAAATAATTGTTAAACTAATAAGGTATACCAAAGCGCCAACTATACGAAGGCTGGGTCTGGACCAAATGCAATATTGTCAAACGATTACAATAAACAATTTATTGAGTACACAAATAAGTTAAAAACATGGATCCATGTATAAACAATCAAATTTATACAACAATAATAGCTAAATGAATAGTTAAAACAAATAGTTATGTAACGGATATAGCATTTAAAATTGTGCAAACATTGCTCTTAAAAATATTCATAAAAAATCCAAATTTAGTATAAGGCTCACAACAGAAATTCAACTTTGTGTTTACCATATACACATACACAAATTTGTACAGCAATAATAGCTAAATGAATAGTTAAAACAAATAGTTAAATAGCAGATATGGCATTTAAAATTGTGCAAACAATGCTCTTAAAAAATATTCCTAAAAAATTCAAAATTAAGTATAAGGCTCACAACAAAAATTCAACTTTGTGTTTACCACATACACATAATAGGTGAAATATATTAGTCAGTTATATAATATTATCTAACCAATAATGTTCTCGATTCTATGCAATACTAAATAT